>NC_064640.1:1009554148-1009858342 GCF_023864345.2 Schistocerca serialis cubense
TATTTTCATAATCATTTGTTAAATGTGCCAACTTTTTGTAATTAACTTTCTTTATACTGTAAATATTAAAGACAGTGATACCTTTGCAGTAACGTTCTGTACCAGTGTATTGCAGTGCAGAATATAGCATGCCTTTGTTACATTTAAAGTATAACATGAAAAATATAAAAATTTCCCCATTGTATTTTCCAGGTAATGCCAGATGATGACACTTGTCCTGCTAATATTCAGAATCCATCACCCTTGACAGCAAACAGCTGAATGTAACTAGTTTCATATGAGTAATCAGCCGCACGCAGTCTTCAAGACACCAGCATTTTGTGCATTTTGTGATGAGTTGTTAGACAAATGTGTACATATGAGCTAGCTGTGATACAAATTATAAATTGTCAGTTTCTACATGCTCCATTGTGTGTTGTTACAGATTATGGTTCTATAAATGTTTGCCACACTTTCATGTCCTTCTCAAATGGAATGAAGCCCAAGCATTTATCACAGTCATAATTTGAATGCCTGTTGAATGAGGCATGTGACAAGTTATTTATTAAACACAATATGAAAGTTTTGTTTCATTATTAATGTCACAGACAGATGTATTGTTCAAAATTTCATATTAAGTTTGTGAAAATATATGGCTCATTTGCAAACTTTTTGAGTTTGTGTAATCCTTTCTCCTTGTATCTGCTGTCATTATTGATCAATGTGATGTTTTTTGTATTGTAAACCTCGAATTATGAAGTTCCATGAAAGATTTTTCATTCTGTAGTACACAATTTTGGAAGTATTCCACATTTACTCTCTAGTATACTATGTTCAGTGTCAGTTGCAGCTAAACTGAATTCACTCAGTGTAAATAAGTAAACTCTCAAAGAAATGCAGAAGTTACATTTGAATGTTTAAGGGATGTGGAATGCCCAGAAGCAAAGAAATTGGGAAAAGAAAATTTCTTGTAAATCCCCAACATGACTGTTTTGCCCCCTCAAACACACACACATTCACTAAAACATTACATAATCAGTACTGTTGTTAGATTTCTCTCTCATTAGCCATTTTGATTATAAATGATAAATACCATTTGTTGCAATTTACTTACACACACATACCTACCTTTCCTAATGCAGTAGAGGATGCTGAGACCATATCAAAAAGATTGCTTCATTCTATTGGTGTATCTTATATAATAACAGTTCTGCTGTGCTGTGCTTTAGTTAGTATTATAAACCATCAAAAAGGATTACTTGGGCCATGGACTATTATTTGATCCAGCCACAATAATTGTACGCGTTTTACCACTAATGACATTGAAGTTAGCAACTGACACCTCCCAGAATACACAGTCCCATATAGCCTCTGTGACTTAACGTGTGCCTACTTGTATCTAGTGAAGTGTTGAAGATGTGCGTTTGCAGACAGAAGAAGGATTTAGATTTCAGCCTGCTCAGAAAATCAGAGTATGCCTCAATTACTGATGTGGACAGGGAGCATCCTACACTGGGTAACATTACATCTTCGATTGTATGAGAACACAGATAGGCATTGCAAATACTTTCAGAATGTTATCGACCTCCCCTCCAGGGACAGAAATGGCATCTCTTGCAGAGGTTGGCGTGTAAAATGGCTCACGAACTCTCCCAAGGTCTATACACAAGCAGTCCAGGTTTGTCACTAAATGTTACATGTCTCCAGTCATAGTTTTCATTAGGTATGGCAAAAGTATGATAGTATACTGTGTGGTCATATGAAGAGGCTCATCTTGTTTGCGATACGGGATTGATGAGAGCAACGTCAGGTGATGGCAGGAAAGCATTTAGTGGGCCAAAGTGTGGCCGATATCATGCACTAGAAGTGATTTTAAATGAATTTGTTAAGAAACATAGTCAGAAATTCCTGCCTGTGAATGCCAAAATTTTAAAAATTAAGGCACATGAAATTGCTAGAGATAAAAAAAAAAAAAAAAAAAAAAAAAATCGAAAATTTTAAGGCTAGTCGCAGCTGGGCTGATCTGTTTGTGAAGCGCTGGAGTTTTTCGCTTTGGAGGCGAATTTAAGTTGCACAGAAGCTGCCGAAAAACTTCAGGAATTTCAGCGCTTCATAATTAGGCGGCGCACAGAAAAGCAATATCTTCTTGGTCAGATAGGAAATGCTGACCAAACTCCCGTATATTTTGACATGCCGTCAAATTATGCGATTGACGCCAAAGGAAAGAAAGACATAAGTGTTCTTACATCAGTGGGTGAAAAACAGCGGATGCCCGTCATGCTTGCTTGCACAACAGATGGACATAAATTACCGCCATTCATAGTTTTCAAGCAAAAGACTTTACCGAAATCGGAAGTGTTTCTAAAAATTGTAATTGTACGAGCAAACGAAACTGGGTGGTTTTCGGAGGACATGGTGCTGGAATGGATTGGGTGTGTGCGGAATCGTCGTCCTGACGCAATGCTTGGTTTTTCGCAGTCTGTTGGTATTAGATGCGTACGCAGACCATACAACACCTGCAGTAAAATGAAAATTAAAGGAAAGCATAACGGACTTGGCAGTAATTCCAGGCGAGATGACGTCAATTCTGCAACCACTTGAAGTCTGTCTGAAAAAACCATTTAAGGACAAGCTTAAACGCATGGATACAGACTGGCTTTCGAAAAGCGACAGACAACTGACACCAACAGGACGTGTAAAATGCACAAATTTGTCGCAAGTGTGACAATGGATTTATGATGCATAGAAGTGTGTTCCAAATCAGACTGTGCAACAAGCATTTAAAAAATGTTCAATATCCAATGCACTAGATTGTACGCTCTATATGAAGAAATGAGCAACAAAGAATAGAGTGATTGTGATTCAGAATCATGACTGACATTTTAAACATTTCGTATAAGATGTATTACAAATCTAATAAAATTTTGTTTTAAATTTCAGCGTTTAATTTCTAAGTTATTTCCATTCTTATTTTATAAGTCTTGCAATCTGCACAGGATAGAAAAGCGTGGAGAGCTGCATCAAACCAGTCTACGGACTGAAGACGACGACGACGACGACGACGACGACGACGACACACTCAGCATTTGAACTCATCACTAAAAATCTGCTACAAAAATCCGACTGGCAAGACTGTTTGGGATTTATGTCAATATGGCCAACTCTATGTTCTGAATTTTTTCCTACCTGTGACAAGAGATGGTTGCTAATACTGCATGTGATTCACGATTCATAATTTTCTTCACCATAAGAATAATACGAATGTAAACATTATGCCATGTATTCTTTCCTGTTTGCTATTATCACATTTAAATCCTGTCTGCCTTATAAACTACGAAACTAGAGTGAGACAACAGCAAACGCAGAAGAATATACATATCATGTCATGTTTATATTCGTATTATTCTTACGCTGAATAGTGATACAGTCAGAAATGAATCACGACAAGGGCACTTTCCTAAAGTTATCGCATCTGGCCATCCTGATTTAGGTTTTCCGTGATTTCCCTAAAACGCTCCAGGCAAATGCCGGGATGGTTCCTTTGAAAGGGCACGGCCGACTTCCTTCCCCGTCCTTCCCCAATCCGATGAGACCGATGACCTCGCTGTCTGGTCTTCCCCAAACAACCCAACCCCAACCCCTAAAGTTATCTCAATAAACCAAAGTAGACCATTTGTCTTCCACTCTATAATCCTTACATGCTTGTTCCATTTCAGATTGCTTTGTAGTGTTACGCCTGGATATTTAACCCTTGAGCAGGTGCGCCGATTGTCACAACATAAGTGGATGCATGGCATACTTTGTACATGTATAAACAATAGCTGTCTTTATGTTACCAAGATAAACATGTAAGAGCAAAATCATAATTTAATCTTAGTTTAATGAAACAATGATAAAATAAACTTACATAATATGAGCTAAAGCCCTGTTTAATAAAACAACAATGAAATAAACTTTCATTACACTATTCTGTTTCCACAGACATGATACCCCATAGTAATGACCCACTCAAAGCATCAAACAGCGCAGTAGCATCAGACCCCAGCCAACTCCATATTCAATACTCATTATCTCGTAGATAACTGCCTCATTGTGGGATTGTGCTTCTAGTTCATAATGTGGGTCACTTTCTTGTATGGATCATAATTTTTTTCTGACCTAGCTCACTGTCTATTTCAATTACTACTGCTTAGTTGGGTGTATGACAACACAATTTATTGCTGTGTTAGTGGAAGCAATAATGAAGGAATAGGTATGGGCTCGCAGTTGTGAAACAACAATGGAATGGTGGAAAACAGTTTTCCACAATTTATACATAGGCATGCCTGATCAAGGGTTAATCAACCTGACTTGGTCAAGTTGCACAATACGAAAACTGTATTCAAACATTATGGTTAGCTGCCATTCATCACACCAACTAGTAATTTTGTTTAACAAGGTGTGGCCACGATATTTGGATAATGGATTTACCTCAAAATTTGCACACTTTTAATAGTTCCTTAGAAAAACATAATGTGTAAGTAGTAAGGCATACTGCTTAGAGAATTTCGAGAAAATTGCAAGAGACATTTTACGTGTCAGTGATGTACTGGCGCATTGCAACCCTAAGCTAGAGATGGCAGTGGTAATATGGTTAGTGTTAAAGCTCTGTAATAGGTGAATGGTTGGATTGGGTCCAACTCATATTCTTTTTTTCCCCTTTTTTTTTAAAAAAAAACTTTTCGTATAATTTTGTACATATTACATCTGAGCAGTAATACGATGAAAAGGTGTGTATTTGTGTGGACTTAATTAAATTTCCAGTGTTAATAGATTGTTCACTAATTTTTATTATTATAACAAATATTATGTGACTTATTTGGATAGTAAAATTCAAAATATTATCAAGGTTCTTCAAACTTGTTCTTATTTGATTGACAGCGAACAAGAAATTGTTTCTCGTGAAGATGCTACTAAAATGTTCAGTCATACATCACCAATTTGCGGCACCGATATCTGCGAGAAAATATTGCGTTATGCATGGTTTGCATCCAAATTTTCGGAAGAAAGAGAAATTTTCCAAAATGTCAACAAGCTTTGTTTTTCCTTAGAAACTGAACAAAAGTGCATTCTTCGGTGTAGTAGATGCCATTTTAATTTGTTTTCCAATTATGTATGAACAAGTCATCCTGTGACTTTTAATGTCAAAAGCACATCTGACAGTCGAATATTGCCCTAATATTCTGGCATATTGTAACTCATTGTCTTATTGAATAAAGTTATTTACACCATTATTTATTGATATGAAGATGGTACCTGTTCTTTCGGACATGTCCTAACCACACAATTGCCGCCACCTCATGCTCAGGGTCCACAACACGTCGATACATCACTGACGTGTAAAACTTCTTTTGTGATTTTCTAGAAGTTGCCTAAGTACTACACCTTACTACTCGCACGTGTTTTCCTAATGAACTGCTGAAAGTGTACAAAGTTTGAAGTAAATTTGTGATCCGAACATCATGGCCTCTTCTTGTAAGCTATCTTGTATCCTCCTAGTCATTCAAGGACACCACCATCCTGTACACTACAGGATCATCAGCAAACAGCTGCAGGTTGCTACTCACCCTGTCTGTCAGATCCTTTATGTATATAGACAATAATAGTGGGCCTATCACACTGGGGTGCTCCTGACAATATCCTTGTCTCTGATGAACACTCAACATTGAGAGGACAATGTAGTAGGTCTGATTACTTAAGAATTCTTCAAGCCATTCACATATCTGGAAGTCTATTCCGTACGCTCATATCTTCATCGACAGTCTGCAGTGTGGCACCATATCAAATGCTTTTCAAAAATCTAGGAATCTGCTTGTAGCCCTTCATCTTTTAACTGAGAATATGTTCAAGAATTCTGCAGTAAACTGATGTTAAGGATATTGGTCTGTAATTTTGCGTGTCCATTCTTTCACCCTTCTTATGTGCTGGAGACACCTGCACTTCCCCCCCCCCCCCCCCCCCCCCCCCCCCCCCCCCCCCCCCCCCCGGTCCATTGGGACTGCACTGGGAGAGGGATCTGCAATAAATGCAGGCTAAGGAGCCAATACTCTTTGTAAAACTGAATTTGGATTCCATCGAGACCTGGTGACTGGTGCTTCATTTGTTTTCAACTGTTTCAAATGCCTACCACCGTACCCTCCATATGGGAGTCTTGGCTCTGAGCACTATGGCACTTAACTTCTGTGGTCATCAGTCCCCTAGAACTTAGAACTACTTAAACCTAACTAACCTAAGGACTTCAGACTTCAAGAACAATATAATAATTCCAATCCTAAAGAAAGCAGGTGTTGACAGATGTGAAAATTACCGAACTATCAGTTTAATAAGTCACAGTTGCAAAATACTAATGCGCATTCTTTACAGACGAATGGAAAAACTGGTAGAAGCGGACCTCGGGGAAGATCAGTTTGGATTCCGTAGAAATGTTGGAACAAGTGAGGCAATACTAACCTTACGACTTCTCTTAGAAGAAAGATTAAGAAAAGGCAAACCTATGTTTCTAGCATTTGTAGACTTAGAGAAAGCTTTTGACAATGTTAATTGGAATACTCTCTTTCAAATTCTGAAGGTGGCAGGGGTAAAATACAGGGAGCGGAAGGCTATTTACAATTTGTACAGAAACCAGATGGCAGTTATAAGAGTCGAGGGGCATGAAAGGCAAGCAGTGGTTGGGAAAGAAGTGAGACAGGGTTGTAGCCTCTCCCCGATGTTATTCAATCTGTATATTGAGCAAGCAGTAAAGGAAACAAAAGAAAAATTCGGAGCAGGTATTAAAATCCATGGAGAAGAAATAAAAACTTTGAGGTTCACCAATGACATTGTAATTCTATCAGAGACAGCAAAGGACTTGGAAGAGCAGTTGAACGGAATGGACAGTGTCTTGAAAGGAGGATATAAGATGAACATCAACAAAAGCAAAACGAGGATAATGGAATGTAGTCAAATTAAATCTGGTGATGCTGAGGGAATTAGATTAGGAAATGAGACACTTAAAGTAGTAAAGGAGTTTTGCTATTTAGGGAGTAAAATAACTGATGATGGTCGAAGTAGAGAGGATATAAAATGTAGACTGGCAATGGCAAGGAAATCGTTTCTGAAGAAGAGAAATTTGTTAACATCGAGTATAGATTTAAGTGTCAGGAAGTCGTTTCTGAAAGTATTTGTATGGAGTGTAGCCATGTATGGAAGTGAAACATGGACGATAACTAGTTTGGACAAGAAGAGAATAGAAGCTTTCGAAATGTGGTGCTACAGAAGAATGATGAAGATAAGGTGGATAGATCACATAACTAATGAGGAGGTACTGAATAGGATTGGGGAGAAGAGAAGTTTGTGGCACAACTTGACTAGAAGAAGGGATCGGTTGGTAGGACATGTTTTGAGGCATCAAGGGATCACAAATTTAGCATTGGAGGGCAGCGTGGAGGGTAAAAATCGTAGAGAGAGACCAAGAGATGAATACACTAAGCAGATTCAGAAGGATGTAGGTTGCAGTAGGTACTGGGAGATGAAGAAGCTTGCACAGGATAGAGTAGCATGGAGAGCTGCATCAAACCAGTCTCAGGACTGAAGACCACAACAACAAAAACAATTCACTTACTCCCAAGCACGATTTGCGATGTGATTAAACTTTGTCCACAATTCCTCTAACTCCATCATTGTTGTTGTTGTGGTCTTCAGTCCTGAGACTGGTTTGATGCAGCTCTCCATGCTACTCTATCCTGTGCAAGCTTTTTCATCTCCCAGTACCTACTGCAACCTACATCCTTCTGAATCTGCTTAGTGTATTCATCTCTTGGTCTCCCTCTACGAGTTTTACCCTCCACGCTGCCCTCCAATACTAAATTGGTGATCCCTTGATGCCTCAGAACATGTCCTACCAACCGATCCCTTCTTCTGGTCAAGTTGTGCCACAAACTTCTCTTCTCCCCAATCCTATTCAATACTTCCTCATTAGTTATGTGATCTACCCATCTAATCTTCAGCATTTTTCTGTAGCACCACATTTCGAAAGCTTCTATTCTCTTCTTGTCCAAACTATTTATCGTCCATGTTTCACTTCCATACATGGCTACACTCCATACGAATACTTTCAGAAATGACTTCCTGACACTTAAATCAATACTGGATGTTAACAAATTTCTCTTCTTCAGAAACGCTTTCCTTGCCATTGCCAGCCTACATTTTATATCCTCTCTACTTCGACCATCATCAGTTATTTTGCTCCCCAAATAGCAAAACTCCTTTACTACTTTAAGTGCCTCATTTCCTAATCTAATTCCCTCAGCATCACCCGACTTAATTAGACTACATTCCATTATCCTTGTTTTGCTTTTGTTGATGTTCATCTTATATCCTCCTTTCAAGACACTGTCCATTCCATTCAACTGCTCTTCCAAGTCCTTTGCTGTCTCTGACAGAATTACAATGTCATCGGCGAACCTCAAAGTTTTTATTTCTTCTCCATGAATTTCAATATCTACTCCAAATTTTTCTTTTGTTTCCTTTACTGCTTGCTCAATATACAGATTGAACAACATCGGGGAGAGGCTACAACCCTGTCTTACTCCCTTCCCAACCACTGCTTCCCTTTCATGTCCCTCGACTCTTATAACTGCCATCTGGTTTCTGTACAAATTGTAAATAGCCTTTCGCTCCCTGTATTTTACCCCTGCCACCTTTAGAATTAGAAAGAGAGTATTCCAGTCAACATTGTCAAAAGCTTTCTCTAAGTCTACAAATGCTAGAAACGTAGGTTTGCCTTTCCTTAATCTTTCTTCTAAGATAAGTCGTAAGGTCAGTATTGCCTCACGTGTTCCAGTGTTTCTACGGAATCCAAACTGATCTTCCTCGAGGTTGGCTTCTACTAGTTTTTCCATTCGTCTGTAAAGAATTCGTGTTAGTATTTTGCAGCTGTGACTTATTAAGCTGATAGTTCGGTAATTTTCACATCTGTCAACACCTGCTTTCTTTGGGATTGGAATTATTATATTCTTCTTGAAGTCTGAGGGTATTTCACCTGTTTCATACATCTTGCTCACCAGATGGTAGAGTTTTGTCAGGACTGGCTCTCCCACGGCCGTCAGTAGTTCCAATGGAATATTGTCTACTCCGGGGGCCTTGTTTCGACTCAGGTCTTTCATCATATTGAAACTAAATGTTTGCCATTCATTGTCTAAGTGGGATGCTAGCAACATGCTTATCTGCCCTTTCTAGCAAAACTACTTTCCTAGTCTTCTTGATTAATTTATTAACATAGTAACCATTGTCGCTATGATATCATGATCACTCATTCTTGTCTCCATACTGGCACCATTGATAAGGTTCAGCCTGTTTGTAGTTACAAGGTCTGAAACTGTTTATGGGATGTTGAATTAGCTGCTCAAGACAAGTTTTTCGAAAACTTGTTCAAAAGTACTTCGCAAGAAGACCTGTGCATATCCACTGCAACGAATTCATAGATGCCCCAGTGTATACTCAGTAGGTTAAAGGGCTCCAAGCCAGCTCTCAGTTCTGAGAATAATTTGAGCATCACAAATTTACTGGAGGGCAGTAAATTCGGGAACTTCCTTATGAATACTTTGACAATTTACTGATAAAATTTTGACAGTCAATGTGTATTTACTCTTAGTTAAAATTCTATAGTACACAGGAAATTGAATTTCAAGTACATTAAATAGGTGCAATATTCACAAATTCTTATTTAAAATTAGAAGATGAATTTTATTTTATTTTATTTTATTTTTTTTTTTTAATAGATACGAAGAGTTTAGTTGTTAAACTCAGATTCTTCACTCACTAAATTTTAGGAAAAATGGTCGAAAATTTTGCGTTTCCTGCTTATTTGAAACTCTGTGGATTTTGCTACTGTGTGCTTTGTGGTGGTTTCAAGTCTCCAAAGATGTGAATTTAATCATGCTATATAAATATGGAGTCAAAATTTTGATCTAAACTTGAGAGTATAATGCGACATATGGGACGAAGATGGACTTAAAAAGTCAGTGGTCTGTTGGAAAATGATTTTTACAGGATTTCGAATTAGGGATGGGCTATGATCGCGCACGAGATGGCAATTTCTCGAGAATGTCTTGGGTACGCTCGAGAAGTTGACAGTGCTGCGCTCTCTGAGAAATTGCGCAAACCTTCAGTACACGAAGCACTGAGCCGCAGTGGTCGTACTCGTCGTAGTACGTGCACGGAAAACTTTGAAATTCTATGATTGATATCAACTGTACTACCGTTACTAATGTGTACTGAAGTATTAGCATATATCCCATAAGACAAAAATCATAGAATTTTTTTTTTTTTTTTTTTTTTTTAAAAAACAGCACAGAATTCGCATAAAACAGAAGCTTTATTCTTACAAAATAAATTACCTTGTACATTCTGCATGTACGCATGCATGCTTAAACGTAAAAGTGCTATAGCCTTTTATATACAGAAACTGCGTACATGCGTTTACTTACTGAAGAAAGAAAAGCAACAAAAGTTGTTCAGCAGAAGGCATTTTTACATCCCATTGCTGCACTGTCGTCGATTTTTGTTTAGAAATATGATTTTATTAACCAATTGGCCTTTTAGTCAGCTTCTTTGTTTGTTTGTTTATAAGTAGTCCTGTTTTCGAAAATATTGTTTCACTGGGAACAGAAGTTGCAGGTATTGCAAGATTTTTTTTTTTTTTTTTGCCACGACAGCTAGACCTGGGTAACTGTTTTCACTTTTTTTCCAGTAGTGTAAAGGATTATCCGTGCGTTGTAGGTACGGTTCTTTCAAATATCGTTGTACTTCCAGGTCTATGCTATCACAACAGCTTTTCATTAGATTTGTATTGGAAACCTCTTCATCGAAAGAAGCCCATAAGGAATTACTGGCGTTTTGTACGAGATGGTACTTGTGGTTAGTGTCGTTAATAGCCGAATGAGTAGATCGTACGGTCTCACCACGTTTGTGCACTCTGCAATTAGGCTTGCAACGGCATGTTTTGAATGAATGGGATTCGTAAATGGCAACGTTTTGAATCTTGGGTCGATAACTGGCCAAAGAAATTCTCCAGGTGATAAAGACAGCAGGAGTGGATGCCTATGTAAAAATAGCACTACCTGCAACAGGTTTTCTGCCAATGACAACAGGAAAGAAAAGTGCAGCAACAGCATATGAGGAAGAAACATCTGCAGATACACTCTACGATGAAAAAATTACAACTGTGCAAACATGTAAAGCATCACAGTCACCAGTGGCATTATTAGTAGCAGCAGTGGAAAAGGAAGTAACAGTAGCAGTACAGCAGAAGTTTCACCAGCAACAGTAACTACAGTGCCTCTAAAAGGAGAAATGAGAATTGCAGCAGGAGAAGCAAGTGTTACGGGTAGACGGAAAACAGCACCACCTGTCCATCTAAATGATTTTTTAGTGGAAGGCAGCAAGATGAAGAAGCCCACGAGGTAAGTGGTGTAACAAATTTCATAACACCTCACCAAAATGTTCAGTCTAAAATAAACAACAATTATGATCTTAAAATTTGCTATCTGAATGTTCAAGGACTAATAGATAAAGAATTTATTGTAAACAGTTTTGGACTAGATAACAAATTTGATATTTTCTCTCTGAGTGAACATTGGGTTACTGAGAGTGTACGTCCAGTTGTCAAACTTGATAACTATAACGTAGCAAATAGTTACTGTAGAAAATTGCATATAAGAGGTGCTGTGGCAATATATATTAATCAGTCATTCAGCTGCTCCATTGTTAAGTTGGACCTAGATTATTTATGTGAGGAACAGAACTTTGAAGCCACTGGTATAGTTATGGACAGTCTTAAGTTAGTAATAGTATCCCTTTACAGGTCACCTGAGGGTATCATCAATGTATTTCTAGAAAAATTGGACATGCTGTTAGATGTACTAAGAGGGACCAGATGGTTGCATTATGACATAGTAATTGGTGGAGATCTGAATGCAGAGTTTGGTCTAACAACACACAAACATACCGTGACCGAGTTGAAAAACCTTCTAAGACAGTGCGATTTGCAGTCAATTAATAACAGGACCACAAGAGATAAAGCATGTCTTGACAATATTTTTGTCAACTTTAAAACTACAGAAGAATCATGTGATGTTACAGCGTTTCCATTTTCATATCATGACTCTGTATCTTTAAACTATACAAGTAGGTTCTGTATTGATAATAGTAATATTCCTAAGCCTGTCCCAAAAGTTATAATCACCAGACCTGTCACAGATGACAAAATTGTTGAGCTCTGTAAGTCCCTCGCTGAGAGAGACTGGTTCAGCCAACGTCATGGTGACACAAGTTATAGTCTTAGTGCTGATTCGTCAGGGAAACTATTATTTCAGAGATTTTTTAAAACATTTCTGACACAATTTAATGACAATATCCCCATAAAGAAATGCAAATTAACTGACAAAGGCTTTACAGACAGGGCTACAGACAGACAAAATTCATGGTTCACTAAACAATTATTAAATATGAAAAACCAAGTTATGGTGTTGCACAATATATGTAGCAATCAGAAAACAGAACATACCAGATTAGCCTATATAAAATGCAGGAATGAGTATAAAAAAGCCATAGTGGAAGCCAAAAAAGCACATAATTTCAATACCATTGATAATTCCACAAATAAGTGCAAAGCTGCATGGAAATTAATAAATGGTGTTGCTAAAGATGTAAGAAGCAAAAAAATTAATATAAGTCCCCGAAAGCTCAATGATTTCTTTATTAAATCTGTTGAAGATGTAGGAAATACTATAATCAAACCTGATATCAATTCATCAGAGTTACTTTCTAAAAATGTTTGCAGAACACCAACAGACACAGGTACGTTTATGTTCTCCGAGGTCTCACCTAGTCATGTCCTAAGCATTGTAAAATGGATGAAATCTTCAGACAGTGTAGATATATATATGACATATCCTGTAATTTACTAAAGAAAGTAATAGACTATATTATGTACCCCTTAACATTCTGTATAAATAAATGCATATCTGATGGATATTTTCCCGAAGAACTCAAAGTGGCTAGGGTAGTTCCAATATATAAAAAGGGAGATATGGACTCACCTTCCAGTTACAGACCAATCTCCATAGTTCCAGTTGTTTTCTAAAATACTGGAATGCGTAACTTACCAACAGCTATCTGTCTATTTTAAAAAATTAGGAATAATTAGTGAATCTCAGTATGATTTTAGGAAAAAGTTGTCTACTGTGGATGCTATAGACTTTGTATTCAAATATTTACATTAAGTGTTTGAGGATAAGGGCTATGCTTAACTCACATTTTGTGATCCAAGCAAAGCTTTTGACTGTGCAAAGCATAAGCCACTCCTAGGAATTCTATGGAATTAGACATAAGAGCCTTAAATTAATAAAATCATATCTTCAGAATCGTAAGCAAGTTGTTTGTGTAGGGAGAGAAATGTCGAGTATAGAACAAGTCAAGGTAGGTGTTCCGCAGAGATCTTGTGCTGGGCCCCTTTTTGTTCCTGATAATGATAAATGATCTGCCGTCATTTATCAAGTCCACCACTGTGTTGTATGCAGATGATACAACATTTCTTCATGCTAGTGATTTCAATAGCCTTAAAACTTGTGCAGCAAAGACAATTGACCAACCATCCTATTGGTTCAAGGCAAATGGATTCCTGCTGAATGAAAACAAAATACAGCAGATGGTCTGTAGTCTTACAGACAAGCTTCTGTCAGATGATCCAAGTTATGTCAAATTTTTGGGGGTATACATTGATGATAAATTATCTTGGGTCAACATGTACAATATATTAGTGGTAAATTGTTAAGAGTTATTTACCTGTTAAGGCGACTTATGGATTGTGTTCCTGAAAAATATGTTAGAACATCCTATTTTTCATTCTTTCAAAGTAATAACATATGGAATTATTTTGTGGGGGAACTCTAGCTGTGTACATGACATATTAATACTGCAAAAAAAAAAAAAAAAAAAAAAAAAAAAAAAAAAAAAAAAAAAAAAAAAAAAAAGCTATTAGGATAATTACTGGTTCTGCATATAAGGCACACTGCAAACCATTGTTCTGTGAACAGAAAATTGTGACTGTTATAAACTTGTACATATACTATGTTCTAATTTATACGAAGAAGAAATTACCAGAAACAAAAACCAGAGAAAATCTACATAGCCACAATACAAGAAGGAATAGGTGCCTCTATGTTCCTTACCACAGATTGTCAAAGTCACTCAACAGCTACGAAATCATGGGGTACAAATTATTTAATAATCTTCCTCAATCTGTTCAAGAATTACCTGAACAATTATTCAAACAAACAATTCATGACTGGCTAGTCCTCCACCCATTCTATGATATAAGAGAATTTACAACTGTAATATAATACTATAATGTTAACAACAAACCTGTTGTTTCTTTCAAACTATTAATTGTATTTTAGTATGTATATGACGTTGTCTATTGCTGTAATGGCCGAACGACAATAAAATTATTATTATTATTATTATTATTAATATTATTATTATTGTGGCAATGGTATGTACTTTGTTTCTATTAATCCCAGCCAGGCTATTAGTGAGTTGTGCACATGTTGCTGTAGCTCTTGCGCTGTCGTGGTAGTCCACTTCCCATTGCATATGGTTACGATTAGCTGTCTGATTATCGGAATAGCTTTCGAAAGAGAGGTATAGTTTTCAGTTGAGATTTGACTTGTTACCACTTCAAATCGCTCCAGTACACATAAACATTCGCTCAAAATACGCCACTCGTCAGCTGTGAGGTTCTCTACACCTGGATACAAAGATGATAAACAGGCTGCAATGCATTCCTTTTGCTCCACTAGACGTTGTAGCATATAAAACGTACTGTTCCATCGGGTTATGGTTTCCTGAATCAATTTATGAACAGGTTTTTTCATTAGAACCTGGATCCCATGGAGTTTTTCATTAGCATTGCAACTTTTTTAAAATAGCTAACAATTTTTCTGGCCTTTTCCCGCATTATGCAGAGCTCACCATTGCTCTTCAAAGAATTTTTCACAACTAAATTGATGGTGTGTGCTAAACAAGGCACATGTTGCATTTCTATGTTGCCACTGTGAATAAGTTGTACGGCTGCCGTCATGTTAATGGCGTTGTCAGTTGTGATGCTTACAACATTGTTTTCAATGTTCCATTTTGAAATCACGTTATCTAACGCCTCACTAATATTTAGCGCTGTATGCCTCTCCGGGAAACGGAATGTCTCGAGAGCTAAAGCTTTCAGGCACCAATTAGTGTTAATGAAATGACCAGTTACAGCAATATATGCGTCACTATTGAGGTCCAAATATCGGTCGCTAGAGAAACACAAGTAGAGTCGACCACTGCCAAGTTTACAGCCTCTTTCTGTTTATGGTAATCGTCCTCAATCATGAGGTGCAACTTTTTTCGATTTGGTTTCGAGTATTGTGGGTCCAACAGTGAAACAAAATGTCGAAAACCAGTGTCCTCGACGGTCGAAAATCGTCCGTTATCATGGGCACTAGTGCTTGATCTAGCTGTTGTTGCCGTTTACTTCCCTCTATGAAAAACGTAAGATTTAGATCAGAGCTCCAGCAAGGGGATACATTATGCTCGACAACTAGTCCAATAAAATTTCATATCGTATCGTGCTAAAGCTAGGATAGTATAGATTTGATTTTGGGGTATGTTGTATGTTATCGGAGTACGATTAAAATAAATCAATGTTTTTTTAAGCGTGCCGGACCGCTTCGGACACTATCCGAACTTTTGCACGGAATTCACCTTTTGTACCATACATACGTGGGTATTTTGTCTGCCTCGCACTATTGGAAGAATGAGCCTCTGTATCCACGGACGTCGCTGTTTTATTGCTCGGTAAATTGTGCAGTTTAAGATGTGTAATCATGCCCGTTGTATTTTTTGATACATTGCGGACATTTCTACGACAAATGTTGCAAGTAACGTTATCTCCATCCTCTGTAAAGTATTGCCAGCACCATGATGTTCGTTTTCGAGTGTCCATATTGATTTGAATAACAACTTTACTCGAATGAAACCTGAAACATACTAGTTACGAGCACAGCGAGCAGCGAGCGTGTTTGTCTAGCGGCGGCATTCAATTCATAAAACAACAGCGGCGCGGCGTATGTTGTCGCAGCCAACTGGCGTGCAGCGGCACACGCCGCCGAGCCGTTTCTCGTGAGCTTCTCGAGAATTGCTTGATAACTAGAGCAGGGCTTTTTTTCTTTATTGTTATTTTAAAACCTGCACAACAGGCAGGCTGTCAGCAGCATTCTACACTGCTCTTCAGCCATAGAATAGACAATGAGAAAACAACAGAAAGAATACACATAACGGTGGGTAATAAAACAGTAGACACATAAAGACAAACACGGAGCCGTTCACACTCGACGATAATCCACACTACAAACTGTTGTCACGACGCACTAACACTGAAGATGGTGATGGCACAGGTGAACGATGGAGTGTGACGGTGAACACTGAACGCTAAACACAACGGCACACACGAGACACTGATGGCGATGATCTCCGGCGCGCGAATGTCCACTTAGCGTGTGCGAGTCCGGGGACCTGCCAAGAGCGGAAGAAGGGGGAGGTGGGGGAGAGGGGAGAACAAAGATGCCAATTGCTGAGGAGATGGGGCCAGGAGGAGAGGGACAGGGAGGGGAAGCCCGGGGGAGGAGTGGGGAGAAAAGGGGGGAGGGAAGAGGGAGAGAAGGGTGGGAGGGTGCCCAAAGGAGCAAAAACAGGAAGAGGGAGGGAGGATCAAAGTTGGTAGGAGGGGTAGAGGGAGGGGAGAAGGGCATCATCAGGGAGAGGGAGCTGGCGGAAGCCACCTTGGGAGAGGGTAAGCAGGGCTTAACAACTGTCCGGTTTTGAGCGCAAGTACTCGCGTCTGCTCAGGCACCTCCTCGCGAGCAGGTGCAAGGTCGCGGAGTAGGGACGGAGGGGAAATGCGCACGCACGTTTGAATAGGGCCGCAGCTTGCCTATTGAAATCGCGACGACTGTGTAACGTTTAAACTAGTACTACGATCAGCTCTAACAGTCACTTCGCTGGTTAAGAATCATGTCAAGTCGCCGTTGTGTAACCCCAACCATGCTTTTGCAGTTGGGAGGAATTGTCTCTGTTTACAGAAAAAGATGGTGTTGCAAAATGTTTAGTTATGTCACTAAACGCTGAATTCTTTTAGGAAATTTAATTTGCAGCGACATTATATGTCGTACCACGCGAAAGACTACGGAAGTGGAAAATATGATGGACCACATCGTGCACAGGAAGTTATTAAACTTAAAAGAAAGCTATCCGAAGAAGATCTGGACGACGAAGAAAAATAAACTGAGGCAGCTCTCAGAGTGAGTTACAAAATTGCTTTGCTTTTAGCAAAATCCCTGCGCCCCTTCACTGATGGCGATTTAATAAAAGGATGTTTGGTAGTTGCAGCGGAACATTTGTGTCCATCTCAAGTTGAACAGTTTCGAATTGTGCCATTATCTAACACGACCATTATGCGTCGCATACAGAACATGGCAGACGACGTCCAGAGCAAGCTTGCAAGTGTCTGTAAAGATTTTATGACTTATTCTCTAGCTCTGGACGAAAGTGTTGATATCACTGGAACAGCGCAGCTTGCCATATTTATTAGAGGTGTTAAAAGAGATCTTCTGGTGAGGGAGGAGCTCCTCGATGTAGTAGCCATGAAGAACACTACAACCGGAGGTGATATTTTATGTAGTGTTCAAGAAAGTGTTGAAAACATAGGATTGTTGTGGAATTCTTTAGTTTCAGTGTCTACAGACGGTGCACCAGCGATGACAGGGAAATAATCAGGTTTCGTTGCGCTGTTGAAGGAGAAAATACAAAAACTGACCGTGCCGAATGAAATATGGGGCGTTTACTGTGTGATCCACCAGGAAAACTTATGTGCAAAGAGTATCACTCTAAAAAATGTAATGAGTGTTGTTGTTCGTGTGGTGTCACCGCCAGACACCACACTTGCTAGGTGGTAGCTTAAATCGGCCGCGGTCCATTTAGTACATGTCGGACCCGCGTGTCGCCACTGTGTAATCGCAGACCTAGCGCCACCACCAAGGCAGGTCTCGTGATACGAGAGAGCACTCGCCCCAGTTGTACGAGAACCTAGCTACCGACCAGATGTACGAAGCCTTTTCTCTCTCATTAGCCGAGAGACAGAATAGCCATCAGCTAAGTTAATGGCTACGAACTAGCAAGGCGCCATTTGTATCAGTGCCTATAGCTTACGAGTATTCAAGAGAGATGTATTCCAAGGACTAATAAAAAGATAAGTAATAAGCATCTACATACTTTTCTTCTTATTCATTTATAAGTTCTCATGTTCCAGACTTCACGCCCGTCTGCGTTAGCCTTGCGTGCCCTATCGGCTACAGCGTTAGTCTAGCTTGCCTTTTCAGCCATCTCAACTTCACGGTGTCGGCCCAGATACCGACACAACATTGGCGACGAATTAAAGTTTTCTTTCTGATTGCTTACATTTAATTGTGTCATGGCTTCGCCACATTCTCCAGATGTACTGTCCGAATTTTATCGCTTGCAGAATCAGCAGACGCAGGCGTTACTGGATGCCCTTGGACAGCTCGTCCAGGGTCAACGTACCATTCAAACCGATGCGGCCGCCGCCGCTTCTTCACTACCGCTGCCGCTAAACGCTGTTGCACCTCCCTTTCGACCATACGTGGCAGCCGATGAGACCTGGCACGAGTGGTCTCGCCAGTTCAACTTTCATCTAGCAGCCTACAGAATTCAAGGTAAAGAGCGGCAGCCGTTTTTGCTTTTTTGTGTCGGTGTGTCCACATACCGTGTGATAGTGAAATTGTTTCCCCGACGCGACGTAGCAACTCTGTCCTACGAGGAAATTTTGTCTGCTTTAGATGCCTATTTCAAAGAAACAGTTAATGTTGTTGCAAAACGGTATACGTTCTTTCGTACAAAACGTACGGCCGGTCAAACTAATAGGGAGTGGTTAGCAACATTGCAAGGACTTACTAGGGACTGTGCCTTTGAATGTGACTGTGGTCTTTCTTATTCCGATACAATGGTGCGTGATGCAATTGCACAGAACGTTTCTGATGTTCGCATACGGGAGCAAATTTTGAAATTAGTTAATCCCTCCCTTCATCAAGTGATAGACATATTGGATAGACAGGACACACTTGACTGTGCTCAGGAATCTTTTGAAACTTCGCCAGCCGTGTGTAACATTAACCGGCCCGCTGGACGCGCTGCGCGGCCCGGTAACCGGGCCTCGCGCACGTCCGCACAACTGCCATCGCACAAACAAAACGCAGCTGCCGCCGCGCGCTAAGCCACGTGTGCCGCGCCAGCCCACAAATGTAGTGAAATCATGCCCGCGGTGTGCTACTAGACATTCGCGTGAACATTGCCCGTCACGCCAAGCTATTTGCTTTTTCTGCAATAAGAAAGGACATGTTCAAAGTGTTTGCCAGAAAAAGCTCAGATCAGACAATCACAATCATTCCAGGCCCTCTGCTTCGCGCCGGAATCGAACCAAGGACACTCAGGCTCGTGGACCTTCGCCTATGGACATTCATGTCGTTAATTCCGCTTCGTCCAGTGACACTTTCACTAACAGTAACTGTGTTCGTCCCACAAAAACTGTGCGTCGACGTCGCCGGAAATCACGTCAATTAGCAAGTGATTCTGTACCAGTGTCTGTTCCAATTGCACAAAACAGTCGCTCTTGTCGTCAGCAGGACAATAAACTTTTTGTGGACTTAGACTTTGCAGGCAAAGTGATACCATTCCAGCTCGATACCGGAGCTGCAGTTTCATTGCTCAATCACGACACGTACAAACAACTGGGCAAACCTCCGTTGCGTTCCGCAAATGTTAAGCTAACTACATATTCCGGACAGACAATTCCTGTGTTAGGACAGTGCAGCCTTCTTGCAACATACAAGGGACAAACAAAACTTGTGTCATTTTACGTTCTTCGTTCTTCTTCTGCAGTGAACTTGTTTGGTCTAGATTTATTGCAGTTGTTTAACATGTCTATTGTAAATCAGGTCCTATCAGTGAATCAGACTGTGCCTCCAGACAGTGTTTCTCGGCTGTGTGACGAATTTGCAGACAATTTTGCACCGGGCTTAGGTTGCGCTAAAAACTATGAAGCACATTTGGAACTGGAAGGAAACGCGCAACCGAAATTTTTCAGAGGGCGCAATGTTCCCCACGCATTGCGTCAGGAGGTCGCAAGAACATTGAACAATGTAGAATCACAAGGTGTGAGTGCATGTGCGCAATGCCTCTTCTCTTTCAGCTCCGCTTCATCGCTTGCGCCGTACAGGTGTTCCGTTTCTCTGGACGACGGAATGCGAACGCGCCTTTCGCCAGTTGAAATCGGCGTTGCTTTCTAATACTTGCCTTACGCCATTCGATCCCCAGAAACCCCTTTTGTTGATGGTAGATGCCTCGGATTTCGGGATCGGTGCTGTGCTTGCGCACAAAGTTGGCTCCCATGATCGCCCTATTGCCTTTGCGTCCAAATTGCTCTCGTCTGCGCAAAGAAATTATTCACAGATAGAGAAAGAAGCTTTGGCTCTCGTGTTTGGTGTTACTAAGTTCCATGATTTCTTGTATGGTCGTCACTTTACCATCTTCACAGACCACAAACCTTTGACATCGCTTTTTCATCCGACCAAGCCTGTACCTCCACGTACAGCGCAGAAATTCATTCGCTGGTCTATTTTCCTCTCGCAGTACCGCTACGATATCTTGTATCGGTCCACTGCTAAGCACGGAAACGCCGATGCGTTGTCCCGTTTGCCTGTTGCTGAGGATAAAGCATTCGATTCTTCCGAACTTGCTTGCATGTTCATTGATTCGGAAACCGATGAAGTGGTCGAATCGTTTCCGATTGATTTTCGTCGTGTCGCTACAGCCACAGCTGCTGACCCTGTCCTTGCTACTGTTTTACGTTTTGTTGCTACGCAATGGCCTTTGTCAAAGTCTCGGATCGAGGATCCGTTGGTTCGCCGATTTTTCGCTCACAAGGAGAGACTTTTTGTTCGACGTGGTGTTTTGTTGTTGCGTTCTGATAATGATCAGTCCAGAGTCGTGGTCCCACGTTCGTTACAGTCCTCTGTTTTACGGCTTCTTCACCAAGGACATTGGGGTATAGTGCGAACGAAACAACTTGCTCGTCAGCACTGTACTTGGTTCGGAATCGATGCTGCGATTACGAATATGTGTTCTTCGTGCCCGGCGTGTGCCGAACAACAGTCCGCACCGCCGCGGAAAGTCTTTGCATGGCCAAAAGCCACTTCCCCTTGGCAACGCTTGCACATTGATTTTGCTGGTCCATTCTGGAATGCTCGATGGTTGGTTCTGGTCGACGCCTTCAGTAATTTTCCTTTTGTTGTCCGGATGTCTTCCACGACGTCCTCTGCCACCATCCAAGCGTTGTCTGCTATCTTTTGCATTGAAGGTCTTCCGCAGACTATTGTTTCCGACAATGGCCCACAATTCATGTCCGCAGAATTTCAGTCATTCTGCCAGGCCAATGGTATTCAACATCTGACATCCGCGCCGTTTTCGCCTCAGTCCAACGGTGCCGCTGAACGATTGGTCCGGACTTTCAAGTCACAGATGTTGAAATTGAAAGAGTCGCATTCTCGGGAGGACGCATTGTTGCTCTTTTTGTCTTCGTATCGCTCTCAGCCCCGAGATGGTCGCTCGCCGGCTGAGTTGCTCCACGGTCGTCCTCATCGCACCTTGATGTCTTTGCTGCATCCGCCGCATCAGGTTCCTGTGCAGCGACAGACTCCTGCTTTTGCTCCAGGCGACGGTGTATTTTATCGCAACTATCGAGGTTCACGGCGTTGGCTCGCAGGGCGCATTCTTCGCTGCCTCGGCCGCGCGATGTATTTGGTTTTGGGGGCCTCTGGTGAGGTGCGTCGGCATCTCAATCAGCTGCGCCTCTGTCGTCGCTCGGGTTCTGCCGCTCCCCGTCTGCTTTCAGCGACGGTGCCGTCCGGTCAGCGCCCTGGGGACCCATCTACTGGCTCGCCTCATCCCCAGGTGTTACCGACGATGCCTTCCATTTTGCCCCATGGCGACGCGCCGCCGCCGCAGCAGCAGCAGCCGCCGCCGCCGCCGCCCGCATTCGACGCTTCGTTGCAGCCGCCAAGCGCCTCCCAGGGTCACGCGCCGCCGATCGCTTCCCGTGACCAGCTGTCCTCCGCCATGGAACTCCCGCCCGCTCCGGACCACATGACGTCATCGCGCGTCGGCTACCCCGACGCAATGGAGGTTGATCCTTCGGTCACTCCTGTCTCTTTACGGGCGCATACACCGCATGTTGACGTGCACCCTGGACTAGTTTTTCAGGCGTTTCCTAGCTCCCCTCGGACCGAATGGCCGGGTGCGGGTGGCACAGCCTCGCCTGTTGTTAGGCTCCCCACCTCATCGCATACGTCAACATGTGGTCCTCCCCACGGCGGGCGGAAGCCTTATCACACGACCGTTCGCCGATTTGCGGGGGAGGAATGTGGTGTCACCGCCAGACACCACACTTGCTAGGTGGTAGCTTAAATCGGCCGCGGTCCATTTAGTACATGTCGGACCCGCGTGTCGCCACTGTGTAATCGCAGACCTAGCGCCACCACCAAGGCAGGTCTCGTGATACGAGAGAGCACTCGCCCCAGTTGTACGAGAACCTAGCTACCGACCAGATGTACGAAGCCTTTTCTCTCTCATTAGCCGAGAGACAGAATAGCCATCAGCTAAGTTAATGGCTACGAACTAGCAAGGCGCCATTTGTATCAGTGCCTATAGCTTACGAGTATTCAAGAGAGATGTATTCCAAGGACTAATAAAAAGATAAGTAATAAGCATCTACATACTTTTCTTCTTATTCATTTATAAGTTCTCATGTTCCAGACTTCACGCCCGTCTGCGTTAGCCTTGCGTGCCCTATCGGCTACAGCGTTAGTCTAGCTTGCCTTTTCAGCCATCTCAACTTCACGGTGTCGGCCCAGATACCGACACAACAGTTCGTACAACCAATTATATAAGGAAGCATGGGCTACAACACAGGCAATTTAAAAGCTTTCTTGAGGATGTAGAAAGCCAGTGTGGCAGCCTGCCTTATTACAGCGAGGTCCGCTGGCTTAGTCGTGGCGAATTATTAAATCGATTTTTTTGCCTATTAGTTGAGATAAATATGTTCATGGAAATAAATAACATGTGTGTTCCTGAATTGAAAGAGCCTTCATGGAAATGTGATCTCGCGTTCTTAGCAGATTTAACTAGCCATCTGAATGCTTTGAACATTTCACTACAAGGTAATGATCTGCTAATTACTCATTTCATAGATCGAATACAAGCTTTTAAAAGTAATTTGACACTTTGGGTGAGTCAGCTGGAAACAGGAAATCCAGCTCATTTTCCTAAATTATCATCCATGCAAGATGTTCACAAAGACTGAACGTTATTCCCATAGTTTAGTTGCCCTTAAGGAAGAATTTGATCAACGCTTTCAAGATCTGACAGCACTAGACAGTGATTTTGATCTATTCTACTCTCCATATTCAGTGAATATTGAAGAGATTTGTCCTGAGCTGCAACTAGAAATTATTGACCTGCAGTGTGACAGAGAATACAGAAATTTCAGAACAAGAAAAACATTTTGGAATTCTACAGACACTTTCCTTAGGATAGATTTCCTCGTTTGCACAAACTGGCGGCTATAATAATATCAATGTTCGGTTCCACGTGTTTGTGAACAACTGTTCTCTGCAATGAAATGTAACAAGACGCGCCTGAGAAACGCATTGCCTGATCAAAATTTAAACTGCACGCTGCGCCTACGATGCACAAGAACAATTACTCCGAACATAGATGCAATTGTAAAGGGCAAAAAGTACAAGATAACAGAGAATCCCACACTTTAGTGACACCTTTTATTGTGTAATAGTTCACAAATTAATACGAATGTAGAAGCACACACTAAGCTAATAAAATTATGTGGCACGTGTACATTCTCGTTTATTTGTTTCAATCGTCGCAGTAATAATTCGTGAGTGATATCCCTGCAGGTGGCTGCGGATTTACATTGACTGGCGACTAGTGATGGGGAGCTCGTGAATGAGTCATTCAAATGAACGCTTCACTCCAGTGAAGTGTGAACTAACCACTCAATTTCAATGAACTGGTACTTCAAACTCTTCACAGATAGCACACTCCACACTTTTTTCTAGTTCACTCACTCTCTTCCCCTCTCCCACTACATCGGCGCTACGTTAATCATCCTCCCTTCACTTGAGTCCTCCCTCTACTGCCTGTCGACGAATCGCGCGGTGTTTGTGGTGAGCGATAGGTTTAGGAGGGGTTGGGGAGGTGAGGGGTGAGGGGTGAGGGGAAGGCAGCGTCAGCTGCTTCCTGCAGTGCTGGCATCATTACCCGTGACTGTTTGTGCAGTTAAAATTCGCGTCCACGGGTAGCTTGCCGTTGGCAGCGCTTGCAGACAAATGAATATTAAAGATACAAACGAAGAGGCTGGCTGTATGAGCACGCACAGTTAACATGAAAATAAAAGGTTTGTTAATAACACTGAAAGGGGGATTTTACTTGAAATCGTACCAATGACTACAGGTGACAGTTTACGTTTTGAATGTGGAGGGTTATTATTCTCAACAAAAATAAAATGTACAGGAAAACTTCTGAACAATTACTTAACGTAGGTGTATAGACTTTGTGACAGTGGTAAACATACTCATTCTATTTTGGATTAAATTTTAAAAGGAAAATAAAATTGGACTGCATTTCGTTGGAAGCCCTAGTTCTCAGTCCATGAATACAACAAATAATGTTTCACTTGGCAGATAAAGATTTTTTTGGGCGCTTCATGAAAAAATGTCGAGCAAGATTCAATGTATCACCTTCTTTATATGTGACAGGCTTCTCTGTTTATCTTTCCTTTGTCCCCTTCGACCATGTTCTATTTAACTCAGACGCTGTAAGAGCGTAAAACGTTGCGTGCACGTTACTGCATAGTTCGGCCATCTGTTGGTAAAATTATGAAGTATTACGAAGCTTTATTGTACGAGCGAGGCGAAGCGAGCGTAGCCGCGGCTGAGCGGAGAACTGGGCAACTTCGCCAGGCTTCCGTACTTCATGAATGAACTACTTCATTTGAACGCTTCGCGGCAAAGAGTGAAACGAATGAAGTAGTTCACGGGAATGAACGAGTTCGACCCATCTCTACTGGCGACAGCTGTTGTGTGCCCCACGTGACTCTCCCCACTCTCAGCTCTGGTCCAGTAGTGGGGGTAGCGTGCTCGCGCCTTGCTGCTCACAGCTTGCTCCGCGAGCACATATGTTGTGAAGCCCTGGTTTACTGCTTCACATCTAGTCCCAGAATCAATTATGTATCTGTAAAAACCTGAAGGCACACAATCTCTCTAGTTAGTATCTTAATACTTCTTAAAAAGTGGAATAAACATGCACTCTCTTCTTTTCTTAACAGAAATTCCTTCCACTATGTTATCTGAATGCATGTGACTGATATTTAACATTTTACTATACTCTTCAATGTATTATTTTCCACTATGTAGAATGATTCTCCTTGAACTAGAACTTTCATCCCAACTTGTTCCAGATAAATTGTTCTACTAATTTTCAGCATATGAAATTCCAGTTATTGAATGCCTCTCTCAGATTTTCTCTAGATCTTCACATCCTTCATGTTCCTCTTTTCACCTTAACGTGTTTACTGATGAAGTATGGTCGCAGGTTCGAATCCTGCCTCGGGCATAGATGTGTGTGATGTCCTTAGGTTAGTCAGGTTTAATTAGTTCTAAGTTCTAGGCGACTGATGACCTCATAAGTTAAGTCGCATAGTGCTCAGAGCCATTTGAACCATTTTTGAACTGATGAAGCAAATAATGTGCAGATTGATTATAAAATAATCTTTCCTCATTGGTTTCACTCAAGATTGTGCTCAGTAACTGAAGAGATTAGCTGCACATCTTTTTACTTTATTTGGAGCCTCTTCTGAGATATATATAACACAAATGAGATGTTTATTTAGAATTGTTTCTGGAATATATGTATTTTTAAGGAATGAGGTATGCAAGAAACTAACTTTATTTAGCCTCTCGAGTTTTAAGGTTGTGCAATTGTAAGATACTGTACTCATACTGAGGTAGGCGGTGGTTCAAATCCTCACGTGATCAATCCTTGTTTGTCTAACATAGGATATTACATAAAGAAGTTGATGGTTTTAAAACAGTGTCACTTTTAATTATTTCGATGGAATCTAGAAACATTAAGGTTTAACTTGCAGTAGACCATGTCATAAGTATCTGAGCACAAACTCTGATTTGCGAAGCATAAGCAAAGGAATAGGCTTTCTCTCGTTCAAGAAAAAAAACTCAGTATTTTTTGCCTCACGTGATCTAAGGAAACAGTTCTTCCAAATGTGAGTGTATTAACCACTGTGCCACCTTGCTCAGTTTAAATTACTTGGGATAATAAGTAGGCAGACTTCATAAACATTAAGTGCTCAATACAGTATTATCCATTTTGGAGTAGGAACTTGCACTTAACTCTTCACTTTTGCAGAACTGAATTCATGCTATTTTTGCCTTTCCACTTATCTGAAAAAAGAAGGGCACTAGTGCAGAAGTATTCCTCATTTTAAATGATTTTCAGCATACAAATACATACCTGAGAGATTCATGTGTAATGCCTGTTGGTTTGTCTCAGGATCTTTGGCCAACATTTGTTTACTGATTTTTATGATGATTCGCCACCATTCTCAGGTTTACCCTCCATTGCTAGTGGCAGACCAGAGAGAATTTTTGCGAATGTCAGTCACGTGTGTTTACAAAATATCCAGAAATCGAAGCCAACAGGCTATACATCAAGTGGCCACAAAAACTTCAACAACACTGTAAAGACGTAAAAGTCCAGTTTTTGCAATTTCAGCATAAGACCATATTTGTAATCTTCACACACAGCTTCACTTATCAAAGAAAGGCAGCAGTCATTCCCCTGCTCATGCAGTGTTAAAAGGATGCATATTCATATGACACAGCCTAGATCAGGCATGGGCTGGAGCAAGACTGGAACCTTCTTCCACAAATGAAGCAATGTCTGGCAATCATAAATCTAGTCTTAGGTCAACATTTCAGAAATTCAAGTTAAACTCAGTTATCTCTGAGGGATGTAAATACTAGTCCCCCTTAAACATCCCAACAACCCCCCCCCCCCCCCCCCCCACCACCCAATGTAAATACCATATACTTTTGCGTTTTAGTGATTTAAATAACTAAGATAACACTTCCATGCCTGAAATTACAGAGTAGAAAATTGAAAATAGTTAATTATACAATGGAAGGCAAAAATAATAATAAAAAAATGTATATCCAACAAAAGTATTGTCAAACTGTTGTGAGTTACAAAGGTTCTCCAGTTGCAGAGTTTAGAAAGCTCAGGCAAACAATCTGTTCAATATATTTTATTTATTGCATATCGTTCTACTTATAAAATGGATTTTACTGTTCTTCAGCAGGCTACATACTCTTAGATGCCATTCTCCTTCAATTGAACTATTTCTCTATGTGTAATGACCTTGCCAATATATTTAACCACATAATGTATTCAAATCCAATATCCCCCCCCCCCCCTCCCCCACTATCTCTCTCTCTCTCTCTCTCTCACACACACACACACACACACACACACACACACACACACACACACACACACACACACACACACACACACAATACAAGCAAGACTACAGTAATGTTCAGAACATTTTTATTAAAATGTGGGTAAATTTGTTCACATACAACAAAATATATACAACATATTACTCTACAACAAATATAATTCACAATATAATTTCTGTACAGTATGTTTAAAATAACAAAAGTAAGATCACATTTAAAATGCAAATCATTCTAATGAAGATTACATAAGGAACTGAATTACTGCTAGAATAAGTTAATTTGTCAGAACAAACAATATACAATTTCTACGGAAAATACTGATGTTAATAAATATTGCTCCAAGGCAGTATTTTTTGTGTTTGCAAGAAAGAAGAAATATTTAATTGACTTGGCATCCATAATTTTTGTTTAGGGAAGAGGAGGGAATGAATACTAACAGCATTTAATTCTTTAATTAATTAATCAGATCTCCAACCCATGGTAGCTACTATGCATCACAAGGATTCTCAAGTGACCTATAAATGTCTAGGTAGCAAAATCATAATGCAATTTTTAAAAGCACTGCATGTGCTGCAAATGCAGCCTATAAGAGACTGGAGATGATGGTATAACAAACCCAGCTGCCTTGCACCAGAAACTTTAATATAAAATTTCTGAGAGGTGCAAATTCATTTCCTCAGTGTTGTGAAATGAAACAAAATATGGCGCTAATCCACTGAAATACAACAACAAAGGTCTTTATTATATATTTTGAAAGTTAATATTTGTTACATGTCCAAATATGTTATTGAATCAACTTATTTGACTGTTAGCAAGGTACTTTGTATTTTCTGTTCTCATTTCAAAAGTACAAGAACTGTCATTCATTGGATATAACCACTTTCCAAAACACTCCAGGTCAGACTAAAACTTTGGTCATTTTGTAATTCAGTGCCACCACCACCCATCCTGAAAAATACAAAGGCCTGGATGACATATAACTTCAAAAATAATTTATCTTTTGCCCTTTTAAGTTGCTCAAATTCAGTACCTTAGAGTTACTGCTGACTCACATGTTGGGACCAGCTGGTCTTCATCTCAGCCAGAAGTGTTCCAATTTGTCAGTAAACATTCCTGTGCAGGTATCAGATTGGCATTTGAAATTTTATCACGAACTGATCAAAAATGAACATTGCATCATCATCAGCAGCAGCTCCCCTTCTCAAGTTCTCTACTTGGGCAGCAGGGAATGCTACTCTCTTGTGTTACATAATTAAAGCTGTGAAGATCAGAAATGATTCATTCTTGGATGGATGGCTGCGTGTAAGAGCATCACCCTTGAAAAGCAATGGTCTGGGTTTAAGTCCCACAACACACAATATTTCTCTCTTGGGAAATTTGTAATCTTGATAGTCTGTTCCTTTTCTGCACCAATTTGTTCATATTTCCTTGTATTATGTTGCCACTGCTATATAATTATGGTATTCTCGGTCACATATGTTTCCCCTAGAGTGTCTATCAGCAGATTACACAAGGATCTGAGGCCCAAAAACAGTTCTTTTTCCGTTACTGAGTCTTATTGGTGAGTGGGCCTTTTTCCCACTTCTTTTCCAGACATTGCACACACTAGTATTCTTACCACTTACAAAAATATTAAGCTGCCATCAGTACAGGAACAAATATTTCATATCTTACACTTGTAAAGTCTGGCAAAACATCAATGTAATGGCATGCATTCATATTCTCTCTCTCTCTCTCTCTCTCTCTCTCTCTCTCTATGCACTTTATACAGATGAATGATTAACAGCTTTATTGGCAGACGTACAGCCCAGAAAATCTTGTGACTCTTGAATGGAAACATTTTCCTTTCACTCTTAGTTAGCACCAAACTACATAGCAGGCAGAATATCACAGATACGGCTTCATTTGTATGGGAGAAAACAACTAAGAGTTTATAGCATATGCCCAAACAGATGCTATTCAAATAAAGTAAAATAATTAGGTTTTGCTCCAAAAAACATTACATGCATTCAGCGCATTAAAATACAACATTATTACAAAAGCAGAGAATTGTGATATAGCTGAAACCACAGAAGCACACAAAATGAGCAGTTAAAATTATTAATAACTGAATATTCTGGTCAGTTAAATGCATACAATAATGAAATGATATGTGGTTCTTAGCTGCACATAGTCTGTTTGGCTTTGGCACTTACAAAAACAGTTGCAGTGTTTCACACAGACTACAGTCTGCACATAATTAACAAAATGAATACAGTATACAGAAAGAAACTGACTGCTGTCATCATACAAAATTTAATTACTGTAATCATCGTATTTAGCAAGGTAATTTGCTGGTACATATCCCTTGTTCCCAAACCTGTCAACTACTAGCCACCATTCGGAATTTCCTTGGGCATCTTCATGTTGGAGAACACTAACAACTTGCCCAGCCTTTATAGCCAATGTAGTAGGTCCCTGGCCTTCAAAGCTGTAGACAGCATAGTAGAACTGCAAGTAAACAAACACTATCAATTACAGAATGTGATGGCATAAAGGAACAGCAACTATATATATTTTTTATTGATTCAATTTCTTACCCCATTAGCATACATATTACTTAATGATGGCTAGTTTTGAATGAGTCCACTCATTTTCAAACCATTGCTCGTATCTTCATCATTTGATTGTAAAATAATTCCAGTGTTTCATGTAAAAGTGTTGGTCGGTTCTTAAAGTATGTATACCTTTGAACTGTCTGTCCTTGGCACAACTAACTTCCATATACTACATTTTTGCTAAGCTGACCTAACGTTAGGAAGTCAATTTGCCAATGACAGACTAAAACTTTTATAAATTTCACTGGAATTATTTTACAATCACATAATAAAGACACAAGCAATGGTTTGAAAATCAAAGAACTTGTCCAAAACTAGTCTCTAGTAAGGAATATGTATGCAACTGTGGCAGGAAACATAAATTAATAACTGTTATGTTTTTCACATTAATAACACTGCTAATTTTTGTGTGTGTAAAGGTATACAACACTTCATACAATGATTTAGGTAAATCATGGATGGGAGGGAGAGGAGACAAAACATTTGGAATGTGGTACACTTCAAAAATATTGTTAAAATTAAACACAGACATAACATATGAAATGAAGAGATATAATAAGGAATACACAAGGGGGAAAAGTCAATAACAAAACCTGTAGACTGGATAGCTTAATTATACATTTTCGAAGACGTTGGCATAGTTAATATGCCATTGGAAAGCAACTATGGAGGTGAGTTTAATACAGCTGCTTAGATGGCAATATTAGTTTATTTCTATTCTCAGCCTAATATAACTTAAAATGTGCGTAGAGTTTCAGAATTTTAAATTGATAGAATAGAGTTTAATAATAATAAATGATAATTTCTACTGATAACATTTCCATAGAAAACATAGATGGTGTTGCTGCATTGTGTCTGCAGAGTGATGGTGAGGGAAGGGGTGGACAAAATAGGTGGTATGGAGTGATGTTGGAGCTGGAACAGAGAGGAGTTGGAATGTAAAGAGAGAGAGTAGAGGCTCTTGGGTCTATAGCTGGTAGGATGGGAAGAAGTCAGCATGGAGTTCTGGATCAGGAAGGGGGAGCAGGTTATAATTTACTTTGGAGGTACTCTCTAACCTATACAGTTCTTTCTAATTTGGTTCAAATGAATAATCAGCCTCAAGTGACATATCCAGCACCATTAAGGCGGGTAGGACGTCAAACGGGCCGTCTTGGAGCAGGAGAGACACCACAGGACATTTCAATTTCCACTGTCTATATTTTTATGAATAAATTCATAAAACTTTGTCAGCATGACCAGGAAGGATTCAGGATTCACAATTATAGCAGTGGAAGTTCAAAAAAAATAACAAAATAATTTTTTTGTACATGTGAAAGGTCATCATTTTTTCACTTCTATTGGCTGCGTTTGTTGCTATAGGTACACGTTTCTTCATAAGTAAGAGAGATTCCTCGATGAATTTTGCACAGCATACAAACCATACTTACAGGTGTATGAAACTCTAGAAATTATTTAATTTATGAAAAAATAAATGTGCTGTTACATTTTAAACTTTATGTTTAGAAAAAACTCAAATATTATAGTTAATTATCTCAATTTTTACCACAGTTTTTAATATATTTGGAAAATTCTTGAGTTTCATACAACTGTAAGTATGGTTTGTATGCTGTGCAAAATTAATCTAAGAATCTCCCTTACTTATGAAGAAAAGTGTACCTATAGCAATAAATGCAGCCAATGGTTTGTGAAAAAAAGGTGAAATACAAATGTAAAAAAATAAATTATTTTCTTATATTTTTGAGCTTCCACCACTATAAGTGCAAATCCTGAATACTTTCTGGTCATTCTGACAAAGTTTTATGAATTTATTTGTAAAAGTATAGGCAGTGGATGTTAAAAATTCTTGTGGTGTCTCTCCTGCTTTAAGTCGTCCCGTTTGACGTCCTACCCCCCCTTAATTAATTAGGAATGTAGTACCAGATTTCAGGATCGCCATAAGTTTCCCTAGGTGAAATTCCCTGATTTCAGACAAGTTTTAACATTTTTCCCTGACAAAATTTGAGATCTCAAGGGTAAGTAAAGACATAAGTTGACAAAAAGAAGTAAGGACTTCTGTATTTCTCCCCTGTGTGAGCGAAATCTTAAGTACTATCATCATCTTTTGTAATGAACTGTTTTTAGATGGAGAAAGCAAGCCAAATGGTATGTGTTTCATTAGGATCACTTGTTGTTTTATTTCAATAAAACAAAACACATTTGGTGACAAAAATACCCATTTCTGTGGAGTCGCAAGACAGATTTAAAATACCTTCACTGATTTCAGAAATAACCCTAGAAAAAAGTAGGCCTTTTGAAAGAAGTGTATAAGGCAGGGAAGAGTTGTGTAAACCAACACTGTAGGTGACCACCAATAAAATGTTGGTTCTACAATGTTCGTTATTGATGACTACCTTATGTCTATTATTTAACAGGTATTGTGTGATTTTTATTTCAGGAAATACACGAGTACATAATATACGAACTGCCAGTGACTGCCACAATTTTCTTCTTCTTATTGTCAATACTTTCTAATATATAAATTATTTTTGAAGTGTGAAAATGTACTAGAATAAATAAAATGTCCATAAAATGCCGCGCTGTACAACGTACTTGCAGTGAGGCAGTCACAGTTCACGAACTCCATCACTCGTGGCCTCTGGCCTGCCAAGGAGCACTGCAGTCCTGAGTCCGTGTACGAACCGTGAAAATCCACCGCATTATGCCACACACACAAACAGAGCCGACCTGCAGGCAGATCGGTGAGACTAAATCCGATGGGATAGAGCTTGCACGTCAGTGGGAAACAACGGGCTTCAGATCGGCAGGCCCGATCCGTCAGAAATACCTGCAGAAATGGCCTCCGGCTTTGGCCCTTTGTGGAAGTCCACTCGTGTGGCCAGCTTCCGCATCTCACAGACACCGTGTTGGTGAAATGAGACCGTGGTGATCAAAATAGATAACTTGCGCAAATACTCTGAGAATCCAATACTAATGAGGAAAGGTAGCAACTCACTGTAAAGATGATCGCTGAGCTAAAGACAGGCACGTAGAAAAGACAATCGCACTCTCACAACAATTTTCGGCCATAGCTTTTGTCAGAAAATAAGAGCATACACACATTCACACAGTTACTCAGACACAACTTATGCACACATGACCACAGCCTCTGGCTGCCGAGTCAACAATCTCTGAGAATCAGATCCAAACAAACCACTCCTCGTGCCTCCCTGCCTCTCATCGGCCGCTGCTAGCTAGTGGCAGCACTGATGGCAAACCGAGGGGAATGGTAGGAAGGGGAGAAGCAGTAAGATGAGGGAGTAGGAAAGTGGCACACATACTCAGCTGTAACCAGCCAGTGACGAAGCATTACATCTCAGTAAACAAACCATTTCATCTAATGAGAAAAAAAAACGAGATTTTTCTATAGGATTTTTTTTTTTTTTTTTTTTTTCCCTTCAAATTTCCCTTATATGTTTGAAATTCCCTGATTTCCAGCTCTGGTGGTAACCCTGGATTTTTATGACTGCATAATTTGCTCCTTTCTTTGCCAGAGGCAAGCTGTCAACCTCATTATTCATGTTGTTTTCAAATCCTAAACGGTTGGTAATAACAAACCTCAAAATCTACTAATGTACTTTGTTTGTTGAACCCTCTGCCAGGCACTTAAATGTGATTTTCAGATTAGCTGCCACGTAACCAGGAGATCCCGGGTTCGAGTCCCGTTCGGGGCACACATTTTCAGCTGTCTACATCGAGGTATATCAACAACACCTGTCGGCAGCTGAGGGTTTCAGTTAGTCATCATTTATTCCAGGGAAAAGCTGCACGGTCATCAACAGTATTCTGTTCTTTCGATAACAGTTACTGTCTTCATATATACAATATGTGTTAGATGACTATGTACCAAGCAAGATTGTAAGAGATGTAAAAGAGTCACCGTGGTACAACAACTGAGTTAGAAAACTACTGCGGAAGCAAAGGGAACTTCACAGCAAACATAAACATAGCCAAAGCCTTGCAGACAAACAAAAATTACGCAAAGCAAAATGTAGTGTGAGGAGGGCTATGCGAGAGGCGTTCAATGAGTTAGAAAGTGAAGTTCTATGTACTGACTTGGCAGAAAATCCTAAGAAATTTTGGTCTTATGTCGAAGTGGTAGGTGGATCAAAACAAAATGTCCAGACACTCTGTGACCAAAATGGTACTGAAACAGAGGATGACAGACTAAAGGCCGAAATACTAAATGTCTTTTTCCAAAGCTGTTTCACAGAGGAAGACTGCACTGTAGTTCCTTCTCTAGATTGTCGCACAGATGACAAAATGGTAGATATCGAAATAGATGACAGAGGGATAGAGAAACAATTAAAATCGCTCAAAAGAGGAAAGGCCGCTGGACCTGATGGGATACCAGTTCAATTTTACACAGAGTACGGGAAGGAACTTGCCCCCCTTCTTGCAGCGGTGTACTGTAGGTCTCTAGAAGAGTGTAGTGTTCCAAAGGATTGGAAAAGGGCACAGGTCATCCCCGTTTTCAAGAAGGGACGTCGTACAGATGTGCAGAACTATAGACCTATATCTCTAACGGCGATCAGTTGTAGAATTTTGGAACACGTATTATGTTCGAGTATAATGACTTTTCTGGAGACTAGAAATCTACTCTGTAGGAATCAGCATGGGTTTCAAAAAAGACGATCGTGTGAAACCCAGCTCGCGCTATATGTCCACGAGACTCAGAGGGCCATACACACGGGTTCCCAGGTAGATGCCGTCTTTCTTGACTTCCGCAAGGCGTTCGATACAGTTCCCCACAGTCGTTTAATGAACAAAGTAAGAGCATATGGACTATCACACCAATTGTGTGACTGGATTGAAGAGTTCCTAGATAACAGAATGCAGCATGTCATTCTCAATGGAAAGAAGTCTTCCAAAGTAAGAGTGATTTCGGGTGTGCCGCAGGGGAGTGTCGTGAGACCATTGCTATTCACAATATACATAAATGACCTTGTGGATGACATCGGAAGTTCACTGAGGCTTTTTGCGGATGATGCTGTGGTATATCGAGAGGTTGTAACAATGGAAAATTGTACTGAAATGCAGGAGGATCTGCAGCGAATTGACGCATGGTGCAGGGAATGGCAATTGAATCTCAATGTAGACAAGTGTAATGTGCTGTGAATACGCAGAAAGAAAGATCCCTTATCATTTAGCTACAATATAGCAGGTCAGTAACTGGAAGCATTTAATTCCATAAATTATTTGGGAGTACGCATTAGGAGTGATTTAAAATGGAATGATCATATAAAGTTGATCGTCGGTAAAGCAGATGCCAGACTGAGATTCATTGGAAGAATCCTAAGGAAATGCAATCCGAAATCAAAGGAAGTAGGTTACAGTACGCTTGTTCGCCCAGTGCTTGAATACTACTCAGCAGTGTGGGATGCGTACCAGATAGGGTTGATAGAAGAGATAAAGAAGATCCAACAGAGAGCAGCGCGCTTCGTTACAGGATCATTTAGTAATCGCAAAAGCATTACGGAGATGATAGATAAACTCCAGTGGAAGACTCTGCAGGAGAGACGCTCAGTAGCTCGGTACGGGCTTTTGTTAAAGTTTCGAGAACATATCTTCACCGAAGAATCAAGCAGTATATTGCTCTCTCCTACGTATATCTCGCGAAGAGACCATGAGAATAAAATCAGAGAGATTAGAGCCCACACAGAGGCATACCGACAATCCTTCTTTCCATGAACATTACGAGACTGGAATAGAAGGGAGAACCGATAGAGGTACTCAAGGTACCCTCCGCCACACACAGTCAGGTGGCTTGCGGAGTATGGATGTAGATGTAGATGTAGAACTGCCCAAAAACCACATCCAGGCTGGTCGGCACACCAATCCTCAACGTTAATCCACCATGTAGGTTCAATCTGGAGCTGGCACAACTCCCTGTCCCAGAAGTGGCACAAACACATGCAGCTATCCAGGTGGGCGACTCAAGATGGTGTAATGTAACACCGAAATCAATTTTAAATGCAATACGATCTACAAATACAGCTGAAGGTGACATGATTACTACACAAAGATATAGCAACAGCTGTCATCCCACAATCCATTGGAAGATGGATGGATGGAAATCCTGCACTTGGAAAGAGAACTTGATGCCACTGATCCAGGGTACACTCCAAGTGTTCCCTTGCCCACCTCCTGCATACACCATGGTGCTATGGGGTGTGTAATGGAAGCCTAGAGGCCAAACTGATTGTGTGAAGACAGTTACTACTGTCTGCATTGACAGAGCCTTCCCAATTGCCTCCTTGAAAGCATTATGCATTTCTTTTGCATTCTTCTCAGGGTACCTACAAGCCATAATTTTGTATGTATTGTTCATCAGCTGGTGCTGTTAAGTGACCACTCTGAGGCATATCGTCACCATTATGTTTCTCACAATAGTGGCTATTTGTTCAAATGATATCACTGTGGTGTATGTCAGTTCCCAGGCAACTTCCCATGTTGATGACCCTTCTTGCCTTAGTCACAATAAAAGCAAGCTTGAAATGACTCTGATCACTGTCCTATTCTGGAGACAAGGCAAACATTACTAAACTGCACTGATAATGATGGTTTCCTTACACCTCTATTATACCAGAAGCTATTCACAGCAATTTCCTGTGGTCAAAAATGTTTGAGAAAGAGGTTTCCATTACATAACACAAACTATGCAAATCATGAGAGCGGGCCAAAACTTTTTTTATGCAGTGAACATGTTTCAACAATTTCCTTATTTGTCCACACAAAGCCACCTACCTCGATAGATTCAGTATTTTTGAGGTGGAAACTTGATCACCAGCAAATGCTCTTCACCTCGTGTTTCCCTTCACTTGCTCTTAATTTACACTGCACTTTCACCGATTATTCAACACTGTATGTATCCACCGCCCACAAATTCTCATTTCAATACCTAATGCTATGTCCCATTTTTATTCATTCTTGTAAATAATGGGACCAATCACGGTGTAGAAATAGTAAGACACTGGACTTCGATTGAAGAGGATGGCGATGCAAACACTCTTCTGACCATCCAGATATAGGTTTTCAATGGTTTCTTTAAATAAGTCAAATAAGAGGAGGGTTTCTCTAAAACTGACACAGCTAATTTCCTTACCCCGTCAAAGCTCATTTTCCATCTCATGACCTTGTACACACCAGAACAGTGAAGCCTACTCTTCCAGCCTTCTCCCCCTTTTTTGATATGATATGATTTTTGATCCTCTGATCACTTCCAGATATTTTCCTTATCTTCATTCAGGACTTTCATACAATTTGATCAAATGATATTTACATCTATAACTTTTGCTCTAGCCACCAAAGTATGTCTCACTTGTGATTTGAGTACTCTTGTTGTTAAGTGTTATCCTGCTCGTACGAGATTTCAGTCTCCTCTGTCTGTATTTCATAAATTATGTCTAGCTCTTTTCTTATTCCTTCGTCTTATGACTGTAATTCTCACTTCATCTCTGGTCTTCCTTATATTTCAATTTGGTTCCCAAAGACACAAACTATGGTTGAGTATTATGGTATCCTTGTCAGTGAAATGATGATGCTCTCATTATATTGAAAGAAAAGCACTGTTGTGTACATATTGAAGCTGTCCTCAAGAGCAACGTTTACTCATCAGAAGCCTCCACAGTTAGTGTATTTGATTTATATTCATTAATTCTGCACAGTTTTTGGAAGTAATCATTTTTACAAATGGCTATATTAACTACACTGAGTTTTCTGGTACTATTAGTAATTTAGCACTCACTCTATTTCAAAGGAAAGATCAATTGTACTTGTGTGCCTAGGCGAGGTTTCCCGAAACCTCATGGAATATTCAGTACTCCGGGAAAACTTCAAGAATCACATCAGATACCTCCTTGTGGAGGCGATGGCATTACAAATCCAGAGGTTGGACAAGCTATGCACTAAGTGAGTGAAATTGTTAAGCTGTCTGTGTTTTTCACTGAAGTATCAGGACAATGGCCTTATTCCGAAGTTTTCCAGAGTGAGACATTTCATCCAGAGGGCTGCTGCAAAATTCATTACATGAAAGGCAAGCCTAGCACTAGAGGAGGAGAGGATCCATTTTACTGCCCATGAACTGGATGCTATATTAAAACAGCTGTTTCATCTGCATATGGAGATTGCATTCAGCCTGTCATCACTTTCATGGGCATGGGTTGACAGCACGACCTGGGCAAAATCGGACTGGGTCCATAAGGAGTCTACAACTAGACAGTTTTCAAAGTTCGCCGGCTGTCTGCAACATTACTGCATGAAGATACTTTTCGACGCTCCATGGTCAATTTAACGGATAAGCTTTTGGACAACATAACACTGTCTGTGCTTGGGAAAGGGTTGAACTTCGCCCCTAAGCTGAGAACCCTGCCTTTGACTGATTTTATTAGCACTGTTAACGAAGCTGTTAGGCCTCTTCCTAGTGATGCTGCAGAAGAAATAAGACGTGAAACATGTCATGCACTCACGAAAGCTCCACCTCGGAATAGCAACATTTCTGCAATGGAAAGGGCCGCACTCCGAAAGCTATGAGAAGATCCTCCCACGGTGGTCTTACCAGTGGACAAGGGAAACACCACCATGCTGTTGCCACTTGAGGTTTATGAACAGAAGATTTATAAATTGCTGAGTGAACCAATGTATTGGAAGATTGACAAATACCCCAAAGGGAAAGTGGATAGGAAAACATCAGCACTGCTGAATTCTTCTTCTATTCTGCAAGAAGTGGTCAAAAAACTGAGACCTCATAGGTCTGTGCCACCCACCAGGTTATATGGTCTTCTGAAGATTCATAAAAAGGAGGTTCTGTTATGAATGATCGTCAGTAATATAGATGCCCTTCATGTACTGAGACCTTTTGTGGGGAAGTGCACACATCATGTTTGCAACTCAGCTGACTTTATCAATAGACTGAAGTCACTTTAACTCAGTGAAACTGACTTACTAGGGAACTTCGATGTCATCTCACTTTTCACTAAGGTTCCTCCTATGGACACATTTTGTCACTCATCAGCAACAAGTTCACGGCCGATATAACATCACTTTTTCATCATGTCCTTTCCCCAATATAATTTTTATTTAACAACAAATATTTTGAGCAGACTGATGGTGTTGCCTTGGGCAGTCCTCTCTACCCATTGGCAACAAACTTTTAATGGAAGGCTTTGAAGAAAGGGCTCTTGATTCAGCAGAACTCAAACCAAGAGTCCTCTGGTGATATGTCGATGACACTTTTGTAGTGTTGCCCCATGGCAAAGGAGAACTGTCAGGCTTCTTGCAACATCTGAACTCAGTCCGCAAGAATATCCAATTTACGACAAATACAGAAGGATGGTTACTTCCGTTTTTGGACATCTTGGTTACTAGGAAAGTGGATGGGTCATTAGAGCACTCTGTCTACCATAAGCCCACACATATTGACCCTTATCTCCAAGTGTCGAGCTGCCATCACCCTTCACAAACTGCTGGCATCCTTAGAATGTTGGTTCTACATCTACATCTACATTTATACTCCGCAAGCCACCCAACGGTGTGTGGCGGAGGGCACTTTACGTGCCACTGTCATTACCTCCCTTTCCTGTTCCAGTCGCGTATGGTTCGCGGGAAGAACGACTGTCTGAAAGCCTCCGTGCGCGCTCTAATCTCTCTAATTTTACATTCGTGATCTCCTCGGCAGGTATAAGTAGGGGGAAGCAATATATTTGATACCTCATCCAGAAACGCACCCTCTCGAAACCTGGCGAGCAAGCTACACCGCGATGCAGAGCGCCTCTCTTGCAGAGTCTGCCACTTCAGTTTGTTAAACATCTCCGTAACGCTATCACGGTTACCAAATAACCCTGTGACGAAACGCGCCACTCTTCTTTGGATCTTCTCTATCTCCTCCGTCAACCCGATCTGGTACGGATCCCACAATGATGAGCAATACTCAAGTATAGGTCGAACGAGTGTTTTGTAAGCCACCTCCTTTGTTGATGGACTACATTTTCTAAGCACTCTCCCAATGAATCTCAACCTGGTACCCGCCTTACCAACAATTAATTTTATATGATCATTCCACTTCAAATCGTTCCGCACGCATACTCCCAGATATTTTACAGAAGTAACTGCTACCAGTGCTTGTTCCGCTATCATATAATCATACAATAAAGGATCCTTCTTTCTATGTATTCGCAATACATTACATTTGTCTATGTTAAGGGTCAGTTGCCACTCCCTGCACCAAGTGCCTATCCGCTGCAGATCTTCCTGCATTTCGCTACAATTTTCTAATGCTGCAACTTCTCTGTATACTACAGCATCATCCGCGAAAAGCCGCATGGGACTTCCGACACTATCTACTAGGTCATTTATATATATTGTGAAAAGTAATGGTCCCATAACACTCCCCTGTGGCACGCCAGAGGTTACTTTAACGTCTGTAGACGTCTCTCCATTGATAACAACATGCTGTGTTCTATTTGCTAAAAACTCTTCAATCCAGCCACACAGCTGGTCTGATATTCCGTAGGCTCTTACTTTGTTTATCAGGCGATAGTGCGGAACTGTATTGAACGCCTTCCGGAAGTCAAGAAAAATAGCATCTACCTGGGAGCCTGCATCTAATATTTTCTGGGTCTCATGAACAAATAAAGCGAGTTGGGTCTCACACGATCGCTGTTTCCGGAATCCATGTTGATTCCTACATAGTAGATTCTGGGTTTCCAAAAACGACATGATACTCGAGCAAAAAACATGTTCTAAAATTCTACAACAGATCAACGTCAGAGATATAGGTCTATAGTTTTGCGCATCTGCTCGATGACCCTTCTTGAAGACTGGGACTACCTGTGCTCTTTTCCAATCATTTGGAACCTTCCATTCCTCTAGAGACTTGCGGTACACAGCTGTTAGAAGGGGGGCAAGTTCTTTCGCGTACTCTGTGTAGAATCGAATCGGTATCCCGTCAGGTCCAGTGGACTTTCCTCTGTTGAGTGATTCCAGTTGCTTTTCTATTCCTTGGGCACTTACTTCGATGTCAGCCATTTTTTCGTTTGTGCGAGGATTTAGAGAAGGAACTGCAGTGCGGTCTTCCTCTGTGAAACAGCTTTGGAAAAAGGTGTTTATTATTTCAGCTTTATGCGTGTCATCCTCTGTTTCAATGCCATCATCATTCCGGAGTGTCTGGATATGCTGTTTCGAGCCACTTACTGATTTAACGTAAGACCAGAACTTCCTAGGATTTTCTGTTTTTCCCGTCCCTCACAGTTTTACTCGGCATGTACCTGTCTAAAACGCATTTTACAATTGCCTTGAACTTTTTCCATAAACACTCAACATTGTCAGTGTCGGAACAGAAATTTTCGTTTTGATCTATTAGGTAGTCTGAAATCTGCCTTCTATTACTCTTGCTAAACAGATAAACCTTCCTCCCTTTTTTTTTTCCTACTAACTTCCATATTCAGGGATGCTGCAACGGCCTTATGATCACTAATTCCCTGTTCTGTACATACAGAGTCGAAAAGTTCGGGTCTGTTTGTTATCAGTAGGTCCAAGATGTTATCTCCACGAGTCGGTTCTCTGTTTAATTGCTCGAGGTAATTTTCGGATAGTGCACTCAGTATAATGTCACTCGATGCTCCGTCCCTACCACTCGTCCTAAACATCTGAGTGTCCCAGTCAATATCTGGTAAATTGAAATCTCCACCTAAGACTATAACATGCTGAGAAAATTTATGTGAAATGTATTCCAAATTTTCTCTCAGTTGTTCTGCCACTAATGCTGCTGAGTCGGGAGGTCGGTAAAAGGAGCCAATTATTAACCTAGCTCAGTTGTTGAGTGTAACCTCCACCCATAATAATTCACAGGAACTATCCACTTCTATTTCACTACAGGATAAACTACTACTAACAGCGACGAACACTCCACCACCGGTTGCTTGCAATCTATCCTTTCTAAACACCATCTGTACCTTTGTAAAAATTTCGGCGGAATTTATCTCTGGCTTCAACCAGCTTTCTGTACCTATAACGATTTCAGCTTCGGTGCTTTCTATCAGCGCTTGAAGTTCTGGTACTTTACCAACGCAGCTTCGACAGTTTACAATTACAATACTGATTGCTGCTTGGTCCTCGCATGTCCTGACTTTGCCCTGCACCCGTTGAGGCTGTTGCCCTTTCTGTACTTGCCCAAGGCCATCTAACCTAAAAAAAAAAAAAAAAAAAAAACGCCCAGCCCACGCCACACAACCCCTGCTACCCGTGTAGCCGCTTGTTGCGTGTAGTGGACTCCTGACCTACCCTGCGGATCCCGAAACCCCACCACCCTATGGCGCAAGTCGAGGAATCTGCAACCCACACGGTCGCAGAACCGTCTCAGCCTCTGATTCAGACCCTCCACTCGGCTCTGTAAAAAAGGTCCGCAGTCAGTCCTATTGACGATGCTGCAGATGGTGAGCTCTGCTTTCATCCCGCTAGCGAGACTGGCAGTCTTCACCAAATCAGATAGCCGCCGGAAGCCAGAGAGGATTTCCTCCGATCCATAGCGACACACTTCATTGGTGCCGACATGAGCGACCACCTGCAGATGGGTGCACCCTGCACCCTGCACCAGGCTCATGTTGTTTCTGATGGAGACAGTCTTACAAAGGAGCTAGAACATCATCAACAGTCAGTGTTCAAATATAATGGTTACTCTCCACATCAGATTAGTACAGTGCTAAGGCAGAAGAAACATGACCAGCCACCACATCAAGAAGATAAGGAGCTGTTCAAGTCCAGGGTGTTCCTTCCGTACGTTGGCAACCTTTCGTCTAAAGTAGGCAGGATTCTAAGGAAACATCAAGTTAAAGTAATCTTCCAGCTACTGGCGAAGATTAGTGCCCTTCTCAGTTCGGTAAAAGACGATCTGGGTCTGCGGGAGGCCAGGATTTACAAAATTCCTTTCCAGTGTGGCAAAGCTTACATAGGTCAGACGATACACACAGTACACAAAAGATGTATACAACATGAGCACCACACTTGCCTTTCACAGCCCAGTAAGTTGTCCATAGCTGAGCACTGTATTTCCACAGGACACCCTATGGATTATTCTGCCACAAAAATCTTGGCTCCAGTGAGAACTTTTTGGGATTCAGTAATTAAAGAATCTGTGGAAATATGTCTAGCACAAAATATTATAAATTCTGATGGGGCTTTCAACTGGTCAAGGCTTGGGACCCGGTGATTTTTCTAATTTCTTCTGAGAGAAAACAGTTTATTCATAATGACACGTCTGGCGACATCTGACATCTGGGTTTGGTGACACGAGCATGCATTCCGACAGAGGGCGGACATGTAGTTACATCTTTACACATGTGTCTGCACTCAGCAGATATAACAGTATTTGCAGAGGGCACGGATTTCGATAGAGGATGCTCCTATGATGGCTGCCAATGTGCATGCTTGCATTTCCTTGCCAATTTTTGCTATAAATCCAACGCCAGGAACTTGTAGTCTCCAGTGGTGGACACTCATCTGAAGATGGCTGGATAGTTGCCAGCCAAAATATTTTGGCAAAAAGTCAACATGATCTCGCTGCAATTCCAAAACCTCATAGAATATTCAGTACACTGGAAAAACTTCAAGAATCACATCAAGTCAGATGATGGAATATTCAATATGTCAGAAAAAGTTACAGAACCACATAGAGAAGGATATGATCTATTTTAAATGAATAATTAAGAATATGAAAGCAAGTACAGCATTTCTTGATTGCTGACAAAGTCAAAAGTGAAAATTAATTTAAGAGCGATCTTGGGATTGCTTTAACAGAATTCAGTTGGTTGGTTCATTTGGGGGAGGGGACCAAACAGCGAGATCATCGGTCCCATTGGTTTAGGGAAGGAAGTCGGCCATGCCCTTTCAAAGCAACCATCCTGGCATTTGCCTGAAGTGATTTAGGGAAATCGCAGTAAACCTAAATCAGGACGGCCAGACGTGGGTTTGGACTGTTGTCTTCCTGAATGTGTGTCCAGTGTGCTAACTACTGCACCATCTCACTCAGTTTTAACAGACTTCAACTGATTTTGTGTGTCAGTTTGTAACTATGCACGATATGAGGAGCGATCAAAAATTTCTGAGAATTTCAATATTGTACCCAAACAAACTTCTGCCACTAGGTACCTCCAGTTGTGTGTTTCAACTGTCAGTCTGCCATGTGTAAACACTGTTGTTGATTTCTTCACATTGTGTTCTACTGTGTCTGCGAATTTTGAAATGGCTGACTTGAAGCACAATGGATCTGCTGTAAGTTTTAAGCTCCATGAAATGACACCTGAAACCCACCACTTAACGACCAAGCTTTTGGTAAGCATGCTTTGAGCCAAGCATAAAATATTTGACTGGTTTAAGCAACTGAAAGATGACCAGGAGTCTGTGGAGGGTGAAAAATGCTCAAGCTGAGGATCAACATGCACAACTACAGAAACAATTGTGAAGGTGCATGAAGTGATCCCCAAGGACAAAAGGCAGACAATCTTTGATGTTTGTGAAATTGTTGGAATTTTGTGAAAATGCATTCTAGTCGATGAACTGAATGAGAGAAATTGCAGCACGGTTTGTTCCTTGTCTTTTTAATGCCGGCCAGAGACAGGTTAAGGTGGGCACTGCACCTCAAACAACAGTTAAAGATGACCCAAATTTTCTGTCCAAGGTCATAACTGCCTATGAATCATGGATGTACGATTATGGAATGGAAACAAGACAGCAGTACTAAAAATGGAAGACTCCAACAACTCCACAGCTCAAAAAAGCAAGTTCACACAAGCAAGTCAATGCTATTACTACTACTACTACTACTACTACTACTACTACTACAACATTCATGGAATTGTCCATAAGGAATTTCTTCCATATGGTCAGACAGTCACAGGGCAGTTCTACTGCACTGTTTTAAAAAGACTGGGAGAAGGTAATGGGTACAAAAAGCTCAAGAGATGGAGGAACAAAGGCTGGAAAAACATGCACATCCAAAACAAAACAGCAATCAGAGCAGTGGGATAGAGTTGATGCCATTTGCCAGAAATGTTATGGTCAATATTTCCTGGGATGCAGTGGTTCTTCTTCTTGATTAAAGTTACATACATGGTTAATACTATGCAAATCTACTGAATCAATTGCCTAACAAAAGTAAAAATCAAGTTCCATGAAGAAAATTTACATGCTTGCAAAGGTGCTTTGACAGTGTGAAGACTAGGGCTTTTGTGTGTGACTTGTTGGAGCATCCATCTGCTTCATTAGTGGTTTTTTTTTTTTTTTTTTTTTTTTTTTTGAAAGTAGACTAATGTGTGGTCATATAAAAAATTCAAAGAAGTGATTGCATGTGTGACAAAAAATATGCGATAAATGACTCGGACAAAAGTTGGTGAAAATGTCAACTACAGTGAGTCATGGCCACCAGTACAGTGCTAAGAATGAATTGACTGGTTTATTACTTCACTAGTATAGTTGAAAACTTGCTCATGACTCCCCAAATGAAACTATGAGTTCCTATCTTATTATGAAAACATTGGTTCCCATCAAATATGAAATAGCATTCCCTTTCACACAAATGTATACAAAACCATTTTTATTAAAAATCTGTACCACTTTTAAAAGATCACAGAAAGCTATCAGTATTTTGTGGCTCCACTGAACAGTCTGTAGCTGCAAGAAGACTAATGCAGTACTGTTCAAAGAAAAAGAACCATGAAGATAAGATCAGAGAGACTAAGCCTCTTAATAAGGCATATAGAAAGTCATTTTTCCCTCGCTCTTTTTTTGGCGAGTAGAACAGAAAAGGAAATGACTAGTAGTGGTACACAGTACCCTCCACCATGCACCATAATGGTAGCTTGTGGAGTACATATGTAGATGTAGATGCAGACGCAAGGCTCTAAACTACAGCCCCTGAAAGTGATTTTTTGAATTTGTAAATGTTATAAGAAGAGCAACAGGAATAATGTCAGAGAGATTAAAACTGGAAATAGAAGACAATGTTTACTAATGTTACACCTGATTACTAAGAATTTTGACAATGAATAATTACCTAAAAGAGATAACACAATTTAGTTATAGAAAAATATGTAGTATTTAAAGAAACCAAAACATTTTCAGAGAAAGAGAGAAGAAGAGGAGAAGGAGAGCACATAATTTCAACAAGCACACCTATTTGAAGATGATAAACATAAATAAAATTAATGCTACACAAATAAACAGCAGAAAATCATAAACTGGTTGAGTCGAATTTCACAGCAGGTATGTAACATGGCTGTCTCTGGATGTATAACTGACAATTTCACGAGTCACACAGTTTGGAAGAATGACTTGCAAACTGTACTTATCGAAGTAAAAATACCAGCTCAATGGAGACTGTACAAGTAATAAGTGGTGAGCCATCATGTTGCAAGAACAGGAATTAGCCACCCCATGAGTCACAAAGACAGAAACTGCATTACCCATGGAAGATTGTTGGGACACAACAAACTGGTTTTAGTTATCACCAGATAGCCACACATATGGGTCTATTTATCAATACCTTAATGCAGATACTGCTAAGTTAAGGATTATACCATAAACAATGTAAATATGGTAATGAAAAATCACACTTGTCAAATAGCTGATATGTCTAATGGTTGATATGTGCATAAACAAGACTGAAAACATAACTGAGCCTTTGGACGAGTTGTCCTCCATAGCTAACACATTACACATACGCAAGCATAGTTCCATTGTCCCACTTGACTCTGCTGTACTGGCACTATAGCTAGACTTGGGAGACGAATTGTACTGGGTGCAGTAGGTGAGGGTAGAAAGGAGACACACAGCAGGAGGGAGCATTGGATAGGTGAGACGGTGAGGCAACAAGCACACAGGATACGACTGTGCACTGGTTAGCTTACTCATTCAGCCACAAGCAAGAGGTGTCGTTTGTGGTGCACAGTGTCATGGAGGAAGTAAGAGGGATACTGTAAAGAAAAGGGCATGAGTTTAAAATGAGTGAAGTGGGGGCCATGGGGACAGAGGCTAGCAGGCATTGAGGCCTGAAGGACTGACATCTAAGGACAAGTTGTCACGCCAATTTTCATTTGTATAGTTCAGGGAAGAGAGGGGTTCCAGATGGCATGGATTGTGAAGCAACCATTGAAGTTGAGCATTTTGTGCTTGGCACCAAGTGTGACCAGTGGTTAGTCAACCCTGATATTGGTCACAATTTTACGACGGCCTTTCATTCGGGTAGTCACATTGTTAGTCGTTGTTCCCATACAAAAGACTGTGTGTAAGTTAAAGCAGAGCTGGAACAAGATATAACTGCTTTCACAGGTAGCCCTGCCTCTGATAGCACAGGATAAGAACAGGATATGATACAATAGATATGGCTGTGACAGGACTGTAACAGAATGTGCTGTGGATGAGTCTATAGGACATGTCTTGTAGTTGGGTCTACAACAGTGATACAACACAGGGAGAGATTTTGGTGAGGATGGGATAACAACTACCAAGATGGAGGCACTGTTGGTGGTTAGTGGATTTCACATATGCATATGTTTTTGTGGACCCATCAGAGACGTGGAGATCAAAGTGCAGGAAGGTGGCACACTGGGCTAAGGAGTACTAGCTGAAGTAGATGGGACAGAAGTTGTTGATAATGTGGAGGGATAAGGGTAGTGTTTTGGTTGTGGGTCCAGATCATTAAGGTACCATCATTGAACCTGAACCAGACATGGTTTGAGACTGTAAGTGGCTAGGAAGGTTTCTCTTGGATGGCCCATAAACAGGTTGACACAGGAGAGTGCAATTCAGGTTCACCTCTATCTCTCCAATGGATCCAAAAAAAACCCTCACTTCATATCTGGCTCCTCCATTTCCCTCATGGGATAATGCCTTGAAGTCATTTCAGTTCATAGTGGGGGGCTGGGGGGGCTTGTGTGCTCCAAAGAAGCTGGGGACAATGCCTGCAGTAGAGTAGCTGATTACTAGGTCACACTGCCTTCAGTGTGGCCCACAATACAGACTTTGTCATCAACTCACGGGTGCAGCTAACCCTGAATGGAAGCCTTGTCTTGCAGGTTGGGAGTTCAGCACATTGTTAATATCCCTGGCTTGTAAAAGCCTGTCATCACAAACAGCCCTTAAGAAGAGAAACTATGCCAAGAAACATGGATGTGAATATAACCATACCTAAATTTGGAATATGTGGATGGTTATTGCAGATAGGAGTCACAGACAGTGTTGCTGAAGAGACACTTGGGTATGGAATGGGAGTTGTTGCACTTTGAGAATTTAGTTGGAAAGGAAGTACAGAGATACATACATAGAAATTCTCTCTGTATTACCCAGGAAAAGAGAGTTTGGGATTGGGTTTATAGTGTACAAAGACAGTTATAGATCTGTTGTAGCTTTTACTCCATGTAATGGAGAATGATGTATTGTATGTATCAAAGGGAAACTTCATAATGTGACCTTCATGGATACATATGCCTCAACAGAAGATTCATATGATGATGTGGAAGATTGTTTTCATGATTGACAGCAGGACATTTGTGATAAAATACCTAGATATGACCTCAAAGCACTCTTTGGTGTCTGTAATACCAAACTGAGGAAGGAAGAGGCGTTTAGAAGTGTGTTCTGAGAGGAAAGTCTGCACAATTAAACCAGTAATAATGCTCTGAGGGTTTCCCAGTACATGAATTAAACAAACCAAATAGATCATGTGTTGGAATCAAAAAGATGGGCACCTAGTATGGAAAATGTGCGCACTTTCAGGGGAGTGTAACGCCGCTACCCTTTGGACGCAAAAATGAAAACTATAAATCTACTCCTCACACCCCAATACAAGCCCCAAGCCCAAGATCCAAATTTCATAAAAAGAAAAACAAAGTCCCTCTGTACTAACACTGCATGACTAGTAGCAAGTAGACTGAAAAGAAAGTAATATAAAAAGAAATAGAAAGAAACCTTGGTAGCAAATTAACTTAATGTTTTGAAAAAGAATAAAAAAGAAACAGAATCCATTCGTTTCAAGAAAAAATAATAGTAGATCACAAAGTAGCAGAATTTTAGATCATGGAGTATAACCAGTGACCTCAAAGAATACTCCTTGTGAGTGCTCTTTGAGGACACTGCAAAATATAGAAGCTAAAGTTGTAAAGGCGCTTGCCTTGTCGTGTCGTAACTGAACTTGTGCATTCAGACGTAATACTGGTAGACGATACGAGATGGTTTGTTACATTTTGAAGATTTGCAATCTGCTAGAAGTGATTAAAAACTGAAAGAGATAAATCAGCAACTTTGAAAATATCTTTGAAGTAATTCAAGCTAGGAAAATAACTGAATATATTGTCTTCATTTGATTTTTATCAACAAAAGACTGAACACAACAATGCAATAGACAATTAACAGTTCAACTGATAGGAAGTTATGAACAGTGCAAACTGTGAGGAATATACCTAAACTGCGTTAAAGTAAATAGTGTGATCTGGATATTGCTGTAAACTCTTTGGCTGAATTCACATAACTAATTCCACCCATCAGAAAGAAAGGTTACTTCTTTAAGACAATTACAGGGTGTGCACAGACTAGAATAAACCAACATAAAGTGAATTTACAGTGTTTGACATTTCTTTCAACCCATTTAATATTACGTGCTCATGAAACATTTATCTGTGCGACAACATAGATTATCAACAGAGCGCAGCATTCATAGATATCCTTTGGCGCTCTAGAAAGTTATCGTACTGATTCAGACTATTTAGCTCATGCGAATTGTAAACTTTCACAGATAAAGTGTGGGTGTATATAGGTTGTAATCATGATTAGGACAATAATCTCAGTTTGTATGCATTTGTGTGTAACTAGGCTCGTACACGTTGGGGAGCAAAAATTCATCTGAGTAAGCCGGTAAACCAACACACACTCGGTGTAAATACAGTGCAGCAAGACAATTATTTTTGTGACTTTCCTCACAAACATTCTACCGCGAGCTAACTGGAGCCTAGATTGATTAACAATCAATCAATATAAAAGGGGAAGTTACAGGAGCTAATAATGATTATTATGTATTTTTGGGAAAAGGGAAGGGCTTGCAATCATGAGGAAGAAACTTACCGTGACCACCAAAGGAAATAATCCTAGAGGAAAGAAATGTAACATAACACACCTGAAAGCCAGATCTATAGTCCGAGAGCATCGGAGCAGACTGAGACACAGACTACATAGACAGAAAATATTACTTCATTAAAAATGCTGTTCTAATAATGGCACATGAAATAATGGTGGAATTGAAAAGACATAAATGAAGAATGGTAGAATGACCAATAAAGACAGACACTTAAACAGAAAAAGGAAGAAAACTGAAATGCTTGCAACAAACAAGATTTTATCACACAACATACAATAAAAAGTTAAAGGTATCATGAGTGTGCAGGGGGGGGAAAAAAAAAAAAAAAAAGAGAGAGAGAGAGAGAGAGAGAGAGAGAGAGGCTATGAGGAGAAAGATACAGGAGGTGGAAAAACATTATGATACAAATGGAAGCAGGTAATTTTATGACAAAATCAAAGAAGGAACTCTGGAATACAGACCTACATAACATTGTATATGGATAAAGAGGGAGATGTTCTTGACAGAGGGAGATTATTTTAATGGAATTTTGGAAGACAGTCATACTACAAGTGAGCAGCTACCATACTATGAGACATATCTCAGCTTTGATTCTCATTTAGGAAAAATAAAGTTAAGTAATAACTATTTTGCTTGTTTGCAGGAATGTGTCTGCAGTGCTGGTAACATCCTCACACCACAATCCAATAGTGACAGTGGAAAAAGTGAAAATTAGTCACAGATCAGGTTTCAATATCTTGTAGGACATCCTGAAGACTGAAAAGGTTGCTGGCCACTGGATTCTGTTAGTGCTCACGTCCACTCAAAAAGCCTACCAAAGCGATAGAGTAGTTGAAATGTTGCAGTTGTGTCAAACCAATCCAGATAACTTCTTTAGCCATCTTGTCACCATGGATGAGTGCTGTGTGCATCACTGTGACACCGACACAAAGGAACAAATTGAGCAGTGGAAAAGTGAGTTTCACGACCACTAGGCAAGATGGTGCTGGTGTGGTGCCAACAGATTATGGTCATAATGGGCAAACTACCACAGGATCATGCAACTGAACTCTCTTGACAAAGCAACGGGAGGCATTGCAAACAAAGTGTTACAGGAAGTTGCCCAAGGGGGATGGTCCATATTATTCATCACAGGGCTCAATCACACATGTTACTTCTTTGGGTTATCAAAATTTTGCCTCTCCACATTTATTCTTCTGACATAGCACCCAATGATTCTTCCTCTTTCCTCAGACACAAAAACCACTGCATAACAGGCATTTACAGCATGACAATGAAGAGACTTTTGAAGTGGAACATTTCATGAACAGTCACAATGCATATGTTTCCAAATGAGGTCTCGGCCAGGTCATATATAATTGGAAAATGTGTCTAACTGAAGGATGATTATGTAGAGAAGGACCCAACACCATCACAAAGTTTCATGGTCACTGCTAGATATATTCAAGGTGATAATTAAAACTTTGACTATGCCCTGTATCCTGCAAACCCGAAGATAGAAGAGCCCATCTTAGCAGCAGTACTGAAATTAGAGAATGGCCTAAAAAGCACCAGGAACTGATAGAACAACTGCAGAATTGTATTTTTTAAAAGGGGGGGGGGGGGGGCAGTCAATCTTGTTAAGCGAATCCATTAATTTATCAAGTTGACATGGAAGCGAAGAAAGAATCCCACAAGAATGTATACTAGGCATGATTTAATCAATACATAACGAAGTGGGCAAGCCTTGCTGTTCTTATTACTGAGGACTTACCCTGTTCAATGTACCCCATAACACTTTGTCTAATATTATCTACAATAGGCCACTCTATATGCAAAATAGATTTTGAGAGAATGGCTCCTTGCCTAATAGGTCACCAACAGATCGGATATTCCCCTGAGGCAAATACATGAAATGGCATATGAATATAATAATGAACTTCATAACCTTTATGTAGACTGTAAGTAAACTTTTGATGGTCTTAGCCTGACAAAAATGCCAAATGATATGTTATTACTGAGTACATAGCATTTAAGTATGTCTCACTCATTCAAGCAACCCTGGCTGGTTCCAGGGTGGCAGTGCAACTGGATGCTGAATGAAGTACTTGGTTTGACATCAGTACCAGAATAAGGCTGGAGGACACCATTTCTACCACTATTTTCAACCTGACACTGGAGGCAGCTATTTGGGAACTCCAAATATCTAATTATATAGTTACAAAGCCTACTCAGATATTTCCATGCACCTGTGATGTGGCGATTATTATAGAAGAGGCTCATCAGAGAGAACAATGGATGAGCTGAAGGGATCCTTACAACTATGAGGCTTTGTAGTCATGAAATGCAGACCAAGTACATAATGTTCACCGTGAAGGAAAATGACAATCTGAATAAGTTATCAGCAGCACGCTTCAGGATTGAACATGTACAGAACTTTGAATGTCTGGGATCTAATATTAATAGGATTAATTCCATGTCAACTGAAATAAAATCTTGCATCTTAAGTAGTAATCGAAGTTTCCACATGTTTAAGAAGTTATTGGCCTCCAGGATATTACATAGACAGATTAAACGACAAGTATACAAGGTCATGATCAAGTCAGTCAGAACCTATAAATGTGAAATATGTACACAAAAAAGTCACAGTGGAATTAATGACATGAGCTGATAGTGGGCACTGATTTAAATTAGTTGACACTGATTTAAAGCAACGAGGAAAGTTGAAAATTTGTGCTGGCCCGGGCTTCAAACCCTGGTCTCCTGCTGAATATGCAGATGCGCTGACCACTCTGACATCTGGACACAGTGGTCATTGCAAATGCAAAGACTACCCTAGCACACATCCCGTCAGACCCAAATTATCAACTTATCCATGTACTATAGATGTAGTGCTCCTTGCCCATTATCCTCATTAATTATGACATTTTGCCGTTTCCCACAAGAGTTCAAGAGATGTGTACATCTGCACTGAAGTGATCAATTGGTGATCCTCACCTTAATTAAACACAATGTGATCAAAAGTATCTGGACACCCCAAAAACATAAGTTTTTCATATTATGTGTACTGTGCTGCTACTACTGCCAGATACTCCATATCAGTGACCTCAGTTGTCATTAGACATCATGAGAGAGCAGAATGGGGCACTCGACGGAATTCACAGACTTAGAACATGGCCAGGTGATAGGGTGTTCTTGTGCCATATGTCTGTACGCGAGATTTCTACACTCCTAAACATCCCTAGGTCCACTGTTTCTAATGTGATAGTGAAGTGGAAACATGAAGGGACATGTACAGCACAAAAGCATACAGGCCAACCTCGTCTCTTGACTGACACACATTGCTGACAGTTGAAGAGGGTCGTAATGTGTAATAGGCAGACATCTACCCAGATCATCACACAGGAATTCCAAACTGCATCAGGATCCACTGCAAGTACTATGACAGTTAGGTGGGCGGTCAGAAAACTTGGATTTCATAGTTGAGCGGCTGCTCATAAGCCACACGTCACACTGGTAAATGCCAAACGACACCTATCTAGGTGTAAGGAGTGTAAAGATTGGACAATTGAACAGTGGTAAAACGTTGTGTGGAGTGACGAATCATGGTACACAATGTGGCGATCCGATGGCAGACTGTGGGTTTGGCGAATGCCTGGTGAACATCATCTGCCAGTGTGTTTAATGCCAACAGTAAAATTCAGAGGTGGTGGTGTTAGGTGTGGCCGTGTTTTTCACGGAGGGGGCTAGCACCCCTTGTTGTTTTGCGTGGCACTATCACAGCATATGCCTACATTGATGTTTTAAGCACCAATGCTTCCCACTGTTGAAGAGCAATTCGGAGATGGCAATTTTATCTTTCAAGGCAATCGAGCACCATTTCATAATGCACGACCTGTGGCGGAGTGGTGACATGACAATAACATCCCTGTAATGGACTGACCTGACATGAATCCTATAGAACACCTTTGGGACGTTTTGGAACACAGACTTCATGCCAGGCCTCACCGACTGATATTGATACCTCTCCTCAGTGCAGCACTCCGTGAAGAATGGGCTGCCATTCCCCAGGAAACCTTCCAGCACCTGATTGAACATATGCCTGCAAGAGTGGAAGCTGTCATCAAGTTTAAGGGTGGTGCAACACCATATTGAATTCCAGCATTACCGACGGAGGGTGCCACGAACTTATAAGTCATTTTCAGCCAAGTGTCCGGATACTTTTGATCACATAGTGTATATGTGGTATCAGCCCTTTTGGACATATATGATAGAACAGACAAATTTTGATACTGCAGCCATTGTGAATCCAGACACAAAGGAATTCACGATGTTAGCTGCATGTGGGCACTGATTTAAATAAGTGGGGAAATCTGAAAATTTGTGCGGGATAGGGATTCGAACCCAGGTCTCCTGCTGACTAGGCTGATGCACTGAGCCTTCTGGATACAGTGGTCATCGCAACTGCACGGACTACCATAGCATGCTGTGAGTAATGAGGATAATGCATAAGGGGCACTACATCTGAAGTATGTGGATAAGCAGAGAATTTGGGTCTGATGGGAGGTGTGCTAGGTAGTCTTTGCAGCTGCAATGACCACCATGTCCCGGTGGTGCAGTGATCAGTGCATCATCTAATAAGCAGGAAACCCGGGTTCGAATCCTGGTCCGGGACAAATTTTCAACTTTCCTCATTGATTTAAATCAATGCCCACCAGCAGCTAATGTTAATAATTCCTTTCTGTGTTGATTCACAATTACCATAGAATCAAAATGTATCTGTTCTTTTGGACATGACTGAAAAACAGACACAACACACAAAAAAGTACTGATGAGCAGCAGCTCAGAATATTTGAACACAAGGTGCCATGCAAGATCCATGGAGCAGTTCAGATCAATAACAGTACATCCACGTCTTGAACAAATGTTAATACAAGAAGCTGACACTATAAAACACAGGAAAATGGCCTGGCTTGGACATTTTCTTGGGAAGAATGCTGAAAGAACAACAAATTTTTTTTATGAATGGAGGCCAGCTGAGACAAAACAATGAGGAAGCCCCAGAAAATGGTGGACAAATAATGTGAAAGAGGATATAAAATCTCTCAGAGGATGTTGCAGAGTTGCACTGGTGGAGGGGGGGTCAGAATGGAGGAAATTTTTTTGAAGAAGCTAAGACCCATGCAGGATTTTCCTGAGGACGAGGATGAGGATGAGGATGAGGAGGAGGAGGAGGAGGAGAAAAAAAATGAAGCCCAGTAATTACCAACCGTACATTCATGCCACACCAATAAGTCTCTCCCATACAATCTGGCAACCTGTGTATGGTACGTCTACAGGAATGAGGAATCCTTTGCTCTGTATGCTGAAGAGTTAACTACCACATTCACCGACAGGCTTAACCCTCAAAATCTAGTCTGGAAACAGAATTCATGTGCCATATCCTCATACACACCCCTAATCCTCCAACCACCCTCAGGAATGAGCTGCAAAGGAGCACCCTCCTCATCACGCAATACCATCCTGAACAGAAATAAATCAAGTGTATCCTTCAACAGTGCTTTGACTATTTATTATTGCACTTAGAAATGAGAAACATCCTTCCCACCTCACTCCAGTGCCCATCCAATATATGAAATATAGTGTTCCATCCTTACGTCACATCTATTTCCAATCCTCTTGTCACATGGGTCATGTCCCTGTGGAAGACCAAGATGCAAGACATGTCTATGTAGCCACCCAGCATATCCTATTGCAGTCACTTTCCTATCCTGTGCACTTGCTGCCTCAAAATTTGCTTATCTGTCAGTAAATGCCAATGACAATTGACTGCTGAACCACATATTCACAACTGAATCACAAACTCAAAGAGTACTTAAATAGTTGGAAATAAATCAAACTTTAGTTTGTGTACAGCATGTTTGATGACATCCTTGTGAATGAACCTGATGCACGCGTGCAGAGAGGCTAGTCAGTCTGAGAATATTTGGGAACTCAGTGAAAAAAAAATTTATTTCAAAGGCCTCAACCAAGTCTTTACAAATACTCTCCCAATACAGCCTCAGTCAGTCCCTGCCTGCCTTTCAGGAAAGGACTGATTGAATCCAGAATAAGTTGTTGAACTGGACATCACATCACTTTTCCGGCATCTCCGCTGAATGAACTGGAGATTCCGTGCCACCATTTAGCCAACACGGACCGTGGGAGATGGATCACTTGTGTGGTTGCTAGAGGGTCCCGCAGCACAGAGGACAGTTGTGACTTACTCTTCAGTTCCTGTGGTTGAACAGAGCAAACTCTCTTCTGCTCAAGTCTCTGTACAGGGCAGATGGCTCCTGCCGTCTACCCCTGGCTCTGTTCACCAGGACCAGCAACCAACCTCATGAATGTGAATCAACACCTCTTTTGCTCCCTTTCTCCAAGTAGTTAGGCCAAACTCATAAACTGGCAATCACCCTCTGATCTCTGCCCCCACAGCAACCCCTTTCTGTATACTGTCACTGACCATATATTCATAGTTTTCTTTAAGTAACTCTTAATTTGCCAAATCTCTCAACACCCACCTATTCCACTCTGTACCTTGTACAAATTGGTGTCAGAAGTGGCATCCTAACCCACATTTTGGTCTGAAAGGAGGTTGTAAAATTTCCAGTTCATGTTAAATGTTGTGTGGTGGGGTGGGTGGTGTGATTTAGGGGAGGGGACCAAACAGCGAGGTCATCAGCCCCATCAGGTTAGGGAAGGATGGGGAAGGAAGTCAACTGTGTCCTTTCAAAGGGATCATTCCAGCATTTGCCTGAAGCAATTTAGGGAAATCACGCAAAAACTAAATCAGGATGGCAGGATGCAGGGTTGAACTGTCGTCCTCACGAATGTGAGTCCAATGTGCTAAACACTGCGCCACCTCACTTGGTTGTTGTGTGGCCCATCAGAAATATCCACCATTGTTATTTCATCATGACCCAAGGCACTGCAGAGTAATCCAAAGTGAGTCACATCAGCACATTCCCACCATTCCTGGAGCAAAGTGTAGCATGCTGCCCACAGCCTTTTTGCCAGCCAGTGCAGCCACATGCAGGTGTTCCAGCTTGCACCATGTCAGGTGCATTTGACTGCTGCAAAACTGTGCACTGTGCTGTCACCAAACCATCCACATGCATGGGACGTGCAAAACCACACAGTGCATTTGTGCCACTCCTGAGGCCTCGCCAAGCACACAGACGCTATCTACGGTTGGTGCGGCTCACCTGCCGCTGCTGCTGCCACTGCTGCCCAAAGGCATTGCCCATCAGTGGAGTGGCACATCGCTGACCACACTGCCTTCCCACTGTGCTTCCTGCCAGCCCTGACTGAGAGCATCGCTGGAGCCACATCGCGCCACAGCTGGGTCTGTCAGCCAAGCTGCGAGACTGTGTGCCAGGCTGTTCACCGTTGGTTATGCCGTGGCACCCATAAAGATCAGCATTGTGTCGCCATCACATCAGCAGCACTGTTCTGCTGCTTTCTGTGTCCACATGGCCTGCCTGCTACCCATTCATCGAAGCAGCCCATCTGCACAGCCTGAGGTCTATCTCAGACACCGGTGGCTCCATCTTTGTCATCGTGCAGCCAGCCGTCCCCACCGCCTGTGCAGCTACCACACGAGTACCGTGTGTGTATGGCCCACAGCCACACCCACCTACCACTGCCCTCTTCGCATCAGAGGTATGGTAAGTATTGCTATGTACTAGGGCACTGTAATGTTGAGAGTGAACAGGGACTCTCAGACCCTGAAATTATAGTTTTAAATGGACAATCATATTGTATAGTGTTAAATTTTGCATGTTACTCGGTTATTACATTTGTGTTTGGAGGTGTTTTTACTTAGTGGAACGATTTGAAATTTAAACTTTTGTTTCAGTGTAGTTACAATGAGGTATGATGAATGCATATTTGTTTCCAGATAAGCACTTCAGATGTATATTGGTGTGACGATTAATGCCTGTGTAATTTATGCAAATACTTCCATTTAAACAGTGTGCTGCAGTCAGTTTCTTATCGCAGTTTTAAGCATCATTGTTGTTGGAGTATTACATTTATGTTGATTTCTGATGTCCACTTTTCATGTTTAGTTGATGGTTGAGATATGGAAATACGATGAGAAGTTTGTAGATGCATATTTTTGAATGTTATGTGCTAAGATAACTCCAGGGTAGAGTTTTCTGCTCATAGCTCTTCATGACATTTCTTTCTGTTTCATTTTTGTGTCGCGATACATGCTACTTCTTTCCTCTTTCCTATCAACACTCCCTACAGTCGATGGAACTAGTGTGCTGTGTTGTGGGCACCTTGATGTTACCAGGCGTAAGAGCTTTAGAGACCGTGCAAACCTCTTTTACGCAAAAAAACTGCATCTACATTGGTGCACCACAGAAAGAGATAAACCATAAGGCTTGATGGTAGAAAGTTGTTACTGCACAACCAGACACAGATTCAAAACCCAACTCGATTCTGACAATCTTGGTAGTGTTTATCACGTTACTTGTGGGACTAGGCAACTTTAGGCCACAATTACATACAGAGTTGTATTTACACTATAATCACTTGTGTTGCTGAAACCACTAGGATGCTGTGCATTATGCTGGATAGCAGAACAAAAGAACTTGCTTTTTTCCCACTCCACTTTCCTTGATTTTCCTCATACCTTCCTTTTCATTATGAGGATTATTGTAACTGGTGAACTGAATGCTTGCAGTTATACTGTATCTTATAGAAGATTAATTATTGATGTGTACTGAGATTGCTGTAGGTAAGAGTCGAAGTTGCCACATGATGAGTCAGAGTACTGCTTGTATGGCAGAAAACGTTGTGCTGATTGCTACCTGAGCCACATCAGAAGCTAATTCTGAGCCTCCAAAGCAAGAAGCAGCTCTGAACATTATACAGAAATATATGTTTAGTTGGAATACAGTATTTGCTGAGGACCATGCCTCCATTACCATATGTTAAGGTGATGTGTAATTATGTAGTCTATGAGAGATGTAAATGCTCTTGTGCTGAATATTATTAAGTGAATTGTTTTCTACTGTTATTGACAAAAAACAGTCAAGGTTAGATGAGTAACTTGTTAATTCTGCATTAGCAAGACTCCAGCCTAACAATAAGAATTTATTTTTGATGTTAACTAAAACAATTACTTACTTTGTAAATTTGATTACTGATTACATACTGGAACTTCTACCTCGTATTCCATTACGTTTGAGGCGTTTGAGGCATTTTTTGGTGTGTGCGTGTGTGTGTGTGTGTGGGGGGGGGGGGGGGGGGGGAGCAGGACTAGATCAATCAGAAATAGGTCCTCTGGGAAAATTTCAAAAAAAGATTTCTTGTTTAAAATGTTCTCTGGGATGTCTACTTCATTGTGGTATTCATCTCAAGTTTGCCAGAAACTCCTTTATCAAGTTACTAGATGATTTGTGAAAAAGTGTCTCCAAAAACTATTCACAGTGGGGAAAAAAAGAGTGTCAACATAATGGCCAATGTGGCACCATGCAATTTCAATGATGGCCTAAAATACATTGCGGAAATTTTGAAAGTGCATCAATTTGAGATTGGACCAACCTGTCACAACTTCTGCACAAAAGCACGCAAAAAGTGTGCAAAGCGAGCAGAGCAATGGATGACAAACTACTACAGTGGCCCACAGGACCACCATGGCCAAGAAGAAGATGGAGGAGGACCACCACCTTTTGAATCTGAAGGATTGCTGTATGGTCCAGGAATCGAAATGTGTTTTTCTTGAAACAATATTTTTCAAATTGGTGTGAAACATAACTTTAGGATGGTAAATATGATTTTATTGGAATTTGATGTCTGCATTTTAACTGAATTCTCTATCCGCATGTGGCCACTTTGTGATATCCTCAAAAGTATATTTTCAGTGCACATTTTTGTTTCAACTTTTTTGGCAAAAACAAAGTCTTTTTTAAACACATTATCATTTTGTTAGAACACAATATTTTCAAATTACCTTATATGTGCTGACAGAAAATATATTTACAATGTGTTATGCCAAATTACTTTGTTACAGGTCCAATAGGAGGGCTTTGTGAATTCTGACAGATGGCTGGTGTACCGGCTGCATGAGGTCATTCCACCTGGTGCAGCGGTTACAGGGAGCATCCAATGTGAACAAAAAGACGATTCCTTAAAGACAAAAATGTAAGGAATAAAACTATATAATCAGATTTAGCAATAATTCTTATTTTACTTGGGGAAAAATTATGAAAAGCACCTATTCTTTTGATTCTGAATCAATATTGTCACATGAACAAGTAAAACTATTATATACATGGCAAAATATGTTTACAGCTTCTCTTAAGCACAAGGCACCATAAACTGCTTCTAATTGTATGGGACCATTTAAAAATTTGCTGTCCTATTTATTAGCTTACAAGAAAGAAGTACTAGAATATTTACAATATAAAAATTTCTGACATCTTTCAGTGATTTCAGCGACTGCTAAAAGCATGAATTTCTATGGAGTAATGAATGAAAGTACACTGCCATACCAAAAAATGGAAGCACCCAAGAGATATTATCAGATGTTAATGTAACTTTGTACATGTACACACAATTGGTGGGTCTCTAAATGATCATAAAGAGTAGCAATTCTCTGTGCAAGGTACAATGATCATCAGAGTGTATTAGGGCTGCTCATGTTTCACATTGTTATCAGGCCTAGTAGGGTATAAAACAGGCATGGACAGCATCAGATATTGAGTGATCACTGGGAAGGTCACAGAGGTGCTGCGTACTCATGTGAGACATCTTTATCAGCGCAAGACAGACTTTGAAAGGGGCTTTATTACAGGTCTGCATTTGGCCAGCTGGTCAAACTGTGTAATATCCACATTTGTAAGGCATTCAGATGCGACAGTGGCCCAATGTCGAACTGGGTGTGAACATGAAGGCAGACATACTCGCCGTCAAGTTTCCGGTTGAGCACATCGTAACGCATTTGCAATGTTGCGTGTCGTCCGAGAACAAGTAGTGGACACTCCGCAACATTCTATGATACCTTACACCCTTACTTGGAGACTAGCTGTAGCTGGACTATGAAATTACCGTCCCCTGATAGGCTGCTGTTAACAACAGAAACATCTGTGTTTGGTATGGTGCTGTGTTCATTGAATGAATCACAGTTCTGTATTGCCCCAGATGACCACCATTGATGAGTACGGTGGTGGTTTGGGAAGAGATGACATTCTTCTGATGTTTCAGAGAGGCAACAGTGGTGTTACTGCTAGTTCATGGTGTGGGGAGCCATTGGGTATGACTTCAAGACACGGTTGGTAGTGACGGCAGGAACTATGATGGCACAATGATATGTCACACATGTTTTGCATCCTCTTGCATTACTTCATGTGACAGTACCATGGTGTCACTTTTCAACAGTATAATACTTGTCCATGCACAGCATGTGTGTCTATGAACTGTCTGCATCTTGCTGATGTACACCCATGGCCAGCAAGCTCTGCAGATATATTCCTGATAGAACATATATGGGAACTACCCAGATGTCAACCCTGTTCCAGTGTCAGTGTCCATGATATCAAGGACCAGTCCCAACAGTTGCGAGCCAATTTACCTCAGGAGAGGACACAACGGCTTTATGACATTTTGTTACTACATCTACATTTTGGTTTCCAGCTTGGTAAAATGTTTCTCCTTAACCTTTTTACTAGATGTGACAATACTAATTCTTATTGTTTATGGTACCACAAAGTTCTTAAAGTCCACCACGATGCCCACTAGTCTCACGACTCGGAGCATCCACAGAAGAGTAATTCTTAAATTTCAAATGCTTTTCACACATGTTAAAATTTACAGTTCTTCAGATGATGCCATAGTCAACATAATGCCATAACTTTTGCACAAAAAATAAAGGAGAGTTTAATAGAAGCATAATAATCGTGAAACACACACACACACACACACACACACACACACACACACTAAATATGTCACTGGTTTGTTTGTATTCCCCCCCCCCCCCCCCTAAAGTGTGTTCTTACCTCTCTTGTTCTCTGGTCTGGCTCAAATACAAGCTCTGAATACAGATGCTGCTGCTGTGAAAAACAAAATAGCTTTATTACAACTGGACAAAATTATTAAAAGGAATTTAAATTATTAAAGAAGAAAACTATGTATTCATGCAGCATTCTTAAATCAACTATACTCCAGAGGAATTCTAAATACACTTAATCTGAAGACTGAATCACGTTGCTGACACATTCTGGTCAGATGCTATCCCTTGAGTATACACCTTGCTTTACTGGATAAAAGGATTTTCATACTGTATCATAGGATGTCCCCGATTTCAAGCCATATGATAGGTAATGAAAGACCTGATGAAGGATGTGGTTCACTTGTTCCAGTATGGGGCAGTGAGAGGACTGGGGCATGTGGGGAAATGGAAAAGAAGACCTGTTTGGGGACTAGGTTGGGGAATAGTGTCTGGCTGTGAACACGATGGTGAGACAACCTTGAGCATACTGGGCAAGGCACTACAGACACACCATCCCTGGGTGGCCACACTGTATGGAAGGGATTTTTTTGGATGGAAGGAATGGTAGCTGTCGAAATGCAGGTACTGTTGGTGGCTGATGAGTTTAATGTGGTCAGAGGTGTCATTGGAGCCTTCAGAAAAGAGGGGGTCAACATCCAGGATGGTGGCTTGCTTGATTGAGAAGGACCAGGTGAAGCAGATGGGAGAGAAGGTGTCAAGATTGTGATGGAATGGTGAGAGGGAGTCTTGGCCTGAGTCCAGATCATGAAGATATTATCAATGAACCTGAATCATATCAGGGGTTTGAGGTTTTGGGCTACAAGGAATGTTTCCTCTAGATGGCCCATAAACAGTTTGGCATAAGAGGGTTCCATGTAAGTGCCTATGACTGTGCTGCGGCTTCGTTTGTATACCTTTCCTTCAAAGAAGAAGTAGTTGTATGTTAGAATAAAGTTAGTGAGTTGGAAAAGACCATGGGCATGAGGGATGTTGATGTATAAGCACGTGGCAGCAACAGCGATGAGTAGGGATCCAGGACGTAAAGGGGTGGAGATGGCGGAGAGTCAGTAAAAGAAGTAGTTGATATCATTGACATGGGAGGCTAGATTCTGGCAATTGGTTAGAGGTATTGGTAAATGAGAGCTGAAATTCTACCAGTGGTGGCCCAATAAACAGCTTCAATGAGATGTCCAGTTTCTGTGGATTTTGGAGAGCATGTAGAAGGTGGGTGTGCAAGGTGTCATAGGACTGAGGAGGTAAATGGATTCAGGTGAGAAGTTCTGGGAAGGGCCTGAGGTTTTAAGCAGTGATTCGAGGTTATGTTGGAATTCTGGGATGGGATCACTCTGGCAGAGTTTCTAGGTGGAGGAGTCACATAATTGGCAGAAGCCTTCTGCTCGGTAGTCACTGCAATTCATAACAAAGTGGTGAAACCTTTGTCGCAGGTAGGATAATCAGGTCAGGATTTGTTTTGAGGTGGTTTATGGCTGTCCTTATCTACTGAAAAGTTGATGTTCTTAGGAAGGTACACAGGGAGGATGATGAGGCCAAGTTGGACTTAAGGAATCCTGGAAGGTAACCAGGTGGTGATTAGATGGGAGAAGGGTGAGGATCACTGTTGGATGGTGGTATGAACTGAACTGGGAGAGGCAGCATTCAATGTTGGGATTAGGTTCGCTTTGGTTGGAGGGATCGATAGCACAGAAGTGTTTTCATTGCAGGAATCAGAGCAAGGGGAGTTGGTGGATGGAATAAGTTGGATAATGGTTCCCCAAGGGAGCAGTAGGATATCAGCACATAGGATAACTTCTGTAGCTGGTCGCTGGAATACTCCTCCAGGTGCTAGAGAGGAAGGGATTCAATTTCAGAGATGTGTTGTAAGTAGTAGGGGTTGTACAGTAGCAGTATCTTGTGGAAGGAGCAGAGGTTGCAGTACCAGGTTTCTAAGGGCCAGGGACTTGTGGAATCTGTAAAGGTGAAGGTCATTGTGAAAGGAGAGATGTGACTCAGAGAAAGGAATTTTTATGGTTAGACTGTTTCTTTTCTTTGGGGGGGGGGGGGGGGGAGGGGATTTAATGGTTCAGATAATATTTAAGAACAGGAAGTAGGACTGAGTTTTAACCAGGGAAAGGGATACTGAACCGGTGCAGAAAGATGGAGCAGGAGTCCACTGTGACAGGGATGGCGTTTGGAAAACAGAAATGATTTGGAAATAGGCAAATGACGGTGTTAGATGGTTATTCCAGACACCATATCCATACGTTATCCAACCTGCTGATGTCAACCTCATACCATCAAGACCCTGCCTACCTGACCTTTTCAGCCTACCACATTCCCAAAAGTTACCAGAGCCGAAAGATTCCCAGAACACTGTTGTTAACCTCTCCACCAAAACCAAAGGCCTCATCTTTAGCCATACACCCAAATTTAACTATGTTTAACTTGGCAAAGATCTACTCTCCTTCCCCCAATTCCTGCAATGGAAACATTTCTTTGCCACCAATCCCTCCAACCAAAGCTAACCTAATCCAAAAATTGAGAGCTCCCTCTCCCAGTTCACACCATCATCTAACCATGTGCCCCCCCCCCCTTCCTCCCCCCAGTTACCTTCCAGGAATCCCTTACCTCCATTTGGCCACACCATCCTTCCCCAGGTCTCTTACTAATACCATCAACCTTTCAGTATAAGGAAGAACAGCCATAGACAACATCAAAACAAATTCTGACCTGATAATTCTACCTGCAGATAAAAATTCCACCACTTATTTTATGAATTGCAGTGACTGCCTGGCAAAAGGCCTCTGCCAATTATCTGACTCCTCCACCTATGAACTCAGCCATAGTGATCCCATTCCAGAAGCCCAACATAACCTCCAATCCCAGCTTAAAGCCTTTGGCCCTTCCCAGAACGTCCCCCCTGAAAATATTTCCTTTCTCACCCCTATGACACACCATACCCTACCTGCTACATGCTCCCCAAAATCTACAAACCCAGCAATCCTGGAGACACCATTGAAGCTGGTTATTGTGCCACCACTGAAAGAATTTCAGCTGCCAGTGGCCAACATCTCCAACCAATTGCCCAAAACCTAACTTCCCACGATGATACCAACCACACCCTACATCGAATCTCCATCATCCCCACTCCTTTACCTCGTGAACCCTACTCATCACTGTTGATGCCAGATCATTGAAACACCAACATCCCTCATGCCCATGGTCTTGCTGCTATTGAACATTATCTTTCCCAACGTCCTTCACACTTTAAACCCACTACCTCATTCATCATACACTTCACTAACTTTATCCTGACATGCAACTACTTCTCCTTTGAAGGGAAGGTATACAAACAAATCCAGGGCACAGCCATGGGCACTGGCACAGCACTCTCCTATGCCAAACTGTTTATGAGCCATCTAGAGAAACATTTATAGCCTTCCAAAACCCCAAACCCCTAATCTGGTTTAGATTTGTTGATATCTCCATGAGGTGGACTCAGGGCAAAGACAGTCTATCCTAGTTCATTTACAACATCAAACCTTCTCTCCCACCCACTTCACCTGGTTCTCCTCAACCCAGCAGGCTGCCTTCCTGGATGTTGACCTCCTAGTACCTGATACCTCCATCTTTACCTCTGTCCACATTAAAACCACCAACAGTACCTACATTTCGACGGCTGTCAGTCCTTTCACACCAAAAAATCCCTCCATACGGATTGGCCATCTGGGTATGGCATATCTGCAGTGACAAGAACCCCCTTGTCCAATATGCTGAAGGTCTCACCAAGGCCTTCACACACAGGCACTATTCCGCAGACCTACATCACAAACACATCTCTTACACCATTTCCCCCACACATCCCAATCCTCCCGCCACCCCCAAAAATCAGCTACAAAAGAGTGCCCCTTCATCAACCGAAACTGCCCTCGACTGGAACAATCGAACACATCCTTCGTCAGGACTTTGATTACCCATCATCATGTCTTGAAATGAGGGACATACTTCCCAAGACCCTTCCCACACCTCCTAATTCGGTGTTCTGTTGCCTAGTCAACTTCCACAACATCCTAGTCCACCCTCATGCCACTCCCAATCCCAACCCCAACACCTTTCAACAGGGACCATATCTCTGTGGAAGACCCAGTTGCAAGGCCTGCCCAATCCACCCACAGCTTATCCTACCCCATCAAAGTGTCATATACCAACTCCGTGGCAAACATTGCACAAACTTTTATGTTGGTATGACTACCAACCTGCTGTTGTCAAGAACAAAGTTAACCATCCAGTGGCACAACATGCGGCTGAGCATAACATGCTCAATTTCAATGGCTGCTTCATGAACTGAGTCATCTGGATCCTTCCCTCCACCACCAACTTCTCTGAACTACACAGATAGGCGTTATCCTTACGAGACATCTTCCTCTCCCATAATTGTCCTGGCCTCAACATCAGGAAACCACTGTCTCTTCATTCTCCACCCAAATGGTTTCATATTCCTCTGCCCTGTCACCACCTGCCAATTCATGTCTCCATGTCACCTTCAGTGTGTGCCAGTTCCCACCAGCTGCTACAAATATATCTGCCAATTCATGTCTCCATGTCACCTTCAGTATGTGCCAGTTCCCACCAGCTGCTACAAATATATCTTGGCATTTAAGAGCATCCTAGATGACTAACTGTAAAGATGATTTGCTTTTTTAGTACTGTCCTCAGCCAGACCACATGTGAGATGTATGCCTGCAGAGTTCTCAATTGATAATTGTTTTATAATATGCATATCTTGCATTCTGTAAGAAACAACAGTGATGTCCTTCTCACAGTGTTTTCCCGCGAACTGACATGTGGTGCTACTGCTGAATGGCAGGCACAAGGTGATGGTATGGGTGGTGTTTCTGTCATTCAACAGCAGCACTGTGCATGTCAATTTCTTGGAAAATATTGTAAACAAAGTTATGACACACCACTGCATCTTTCACAACTGAAACTTACTTGCATTTTGTGACCAACATTCTTCATTTGAGATTTTAACAAAACACTCCCTTTACTCAGTTATAATGTCATCACTTTTCATACAAATATACTATTTTTATCTTTTTTTCAAATTGTGGTTTGTTGGATTTGGGCATGTCAGTAAGTAAGTGAAAAATGGGTCACATCTTTTTAATTTCTGTTAGTGTTATGTTATACATGATCTTACTTTCTGTATATGTTGCAATGGCACATTGTACAGACAGTAAGTTTTTATTGATGGTTTCATCATGGTAAAACCATGATAGCCATAAAGCAAATCTTATACATCAAAGGATGGATCAAACATGAACCCACTTTAACATTTACTACATACAGTGGATTAGAATGAGTGTTCAGCTTCTTGGGTAGATATAACAACCATTCAACACTTAATAGCACTGTGGGAGTAAACGTATGACAATTGTTTGAGTATAGTATGTTCTCTTTGGTCGATAAAGCAGATTGCTGTTTAGTTCCTCTCTGGTACTACTTGAATCACTCATGTTATATAGGCACATCAATGCTGTGTAATTATTTGGAAGATGTAAATAAATTGAGTCTTTACTTAGCAATTGTGAGTTAACACTATTTATTGTGGTTAACTTCAAGACACAATGATGACACTGAGAATAAAAATGGATACTAAAGAACAAGAAATTAAAAGTGAACCAACAATGCCTCCAATGACTGACGCAGGCAACATTTAAAGTAACACCGCTTCAGGTAACATTTAAAGTAACTTCTAATGGTGAAGGCCCAATTTCTGCAAAGTTTTGGATTTCCCATAGCATTCTACCTATCGCTGCAATGTTCCAACAATGCTGTGAAGTGAAAAGGAAATTCCATGATATTTACCACAGCAACCATAATTATTGTTTTGTATGCTGGAGATTTTATGTGCTGCATATGGTGTTTAAAGTGATGAATTGCAATTTATACTGACAGTCTTCAACTCTCAGAAATTGCTTCTAGTGTCAGATGTTATTAAAACCATGTCATAGCAAAACAAATGATGCTCAGCTTTCCAACACATCCTGGACACACTCAAATAACAGATTGCTGAGAAGCAAGATGAGACAACTCTGTACTAAACAAGCAGACATTACCATTCTACAATTCCACTGCTCCATACCTTGCAATGATAAAAAAAAAAGAACGGTAAGTGAAGCAATGCTCACCCGAATGATGGTTTCACACCACTTCACGTGCACAGGATGCGAAGTACATTGCACCTTGCATTTATCCAAAAGCAAACAATGACCTATTATTAGGTGCATCAGGCTGCAAGAATATTTATAAGCACCTGTCTGTCAATGACCACAACACTGCCAAATTCGCCACACACCAACATACCTCTGCACCAGCTGCCAAAACAAAGTGGCACCCACATGACAGTTTCTTGACAAGTGGCTGCTATCAAACAACTAGAAACAATGGCATTGTGGCCATGAACCCATACAGACCAGGCAAATGTTTTTAATGAATACTAATGAATGTACATAACAGACAAGCAACAGTCTCATACATACCTGGTGGACTCTGGGTCTGACATGAGCACCTTAATGGCAATGCTGCATCTAAAGAGAAAGTCTCACACACGTGTACAGCTTACTGAAGCTAATAGTTAACCTGTTTTGACTTAAAATGAATTCAAAACTATGGTGGAATGGAATTCTGTGCTGGCTGATGTATCTGAGTTTATGTTAAGTGCCAGTTTCCTACACTGTTACAGGTTGGAAATCACCCTATGCGCAACATGGCTTCAAATGGTGACAGAAATGGTTACACAGAAATTAGGCAAGGCTTCCAGAAATAGTAGCATTTTCCACACAAACTCACACTCTAGACTGAGCACACATTTGCAAGATATTGCACCACACTGGGATCACACCTTGTCTACCAATTGGCCAGAAACTTTGATGATTAGCTCCAGTAAAATATGCCACAACAAAAACAGCAATCAAAGAACTGCTTCAAGCAGGAATAATCTGCAGATCGAACAGATCCTGGACGTTTCTACTGCATCTCAATAAAAGGAAAGATGTAACATGGAGGCTGTGCACGATTACCATGCACTAAATGTTTGCACCTTACCAGACTGCTACCCTGTTCCCCATATTAAAAACTTTAAAAGTGCACTACCTGGAGCAACCATATTCAGTGTTATAGACTTCAGAAATGCTTACAACCAAATTCTGGTGGCATGACAGGATGTTCTGAAGACAGCAATAAAGTCTTTCAGTCTGTTTGAATATTTACAAGTGCCTTTTTGGCTGAAACATGCTGCACAGTCCTGGAGACAATTTGCAGACAAAGTGTTGCATGAACTACTTTTCTGTATCATCTACCTTAACGATGTACTACACGTACGAACATCAGCTGAACATGATAACCATTTACAAATTGTATTTAATAGGCTAGCAGACAACGGTTTGATATTGAATGACAACAACAAGTTTGTGCTCTGGAAATAACATGTGCAATTCTTAGGTCACAGTTTCTGCAGTAGGCATCTGTTCCCTTAAGGAGAAAATCGATGTCATACAATACATGCCCTGTCTCAGAGACTTCCAACAGCTGCAAATATTTTTAGGAATGGTCAGTTTTTATCGATGACACATGCCAAGAACAGCTGCAATGCAGGCACCCCTGACAGTAGCTTTGATGGGCCACAACACCACTGGTTGCCACCCACTGATTTGGACCATGGAAATGCAATGCACCTTCAAACAGGTAAAGGTCAGCCTTGCTGTAAGTGTGGATGCTAGTCAGCTGGCAATTAGCATGGCACTCCAGCAATAAGTTAATGGAGTATGGCACCCCTGGATTTTTTTTTCTGGCTTACGCTTCAGACCAGGTGGAGTGCTTATGATCATAAGTTGCTTGCAATATATGAGGCTATTCGGCACTTCCACTTGTACATGGAAGCACGGGGGTGTTTGCAATAGACACGGACCACAAACTCATCACTTTTGCCTTAAAAAAATTTAAGTAAATGTTTCCCCACAGCAAATAGATTTTATCACTTACTTTACTACAGATCTAAGACATGTAAAAGGGGCAGGTAATACTGTTTCAGACTATTTTCTGAGGCTAAACACAATTTCACATACTACTGATTTTGATAAATTAACTGCAACACAAGTAGCTGATACACAGCTACAAAAACTTGTGCAAGACAAGGATATGCAGCTTAAAAAAGTGCCTCTTGTGGGATTTTAAAAAAAAAATCCCCTGTTGCACTATGTCTCTAAGCATGCTCTTAAGCCATTCATATCTGCTGTTTTTCACAAGCAAGTGTCTGACCCAGTAACCAAAAGGCCAGTTTTTTAAAATAACACACCAATTTTCTGAAATGACACATTATTTCTCACACATCCACAATGACCTGGTAGGTCCATTGCCTCCATCTGAAGGACTGAAATATAATCTTACAGCACTGAGAAGTACACTAGAAGCTAGTCCTATCATAGACTTTTCTGCAGAAACAACAAACAGGACATTCCTCACAGCAAGAACTGACTAGTTTGGCTGCTCAGTACATGTCGCAACATACTGAAGGCACCAGTTCCAATTTGCCCTACTTCTTGAACTCACTAAACACTACTAGTTACCACCCACATAGCAATGGGATGGTAGAGTGCTGGCACATGACACTCAAAGCCGTACCTATTTTCTGTGATATGGCCTGGACAGCAGCATTACTGCTAGTGCTACTGGGCCTCTACACTGCTATCAAGCAAGACATCAGCATGTCAGTAGCTGAAATCCTCTATGGAGAGACACTGCAATTTCCATCAGGGTTTTCCATATCACAACAGTCCCTCTCCACACACAAATCACCATTCCTACTGTAACAACAGACAAATTTAAATGCTTTTCCCTACACCAGCATCCCACCATGGAAACACAAACATTTTCATTCTTAAGGATTTGAAGAAGTGTGTGTACATTATGTTGAGAACAGAAGTTGCCCACTTGCCAGTACAACCTCCTTATTCTGGGCCTTACAAAGTTCTGAAGTGTAACAAAAATACTATGCAAATAAACTGCATTCTTGCTCAGTTATTAGAGCTCTTATTATTTACTGTGATTAACTAACTCACAACACTAAAACAACACCACCAGATAATCTGCAAAGTCAAACTAGAGTGTATTCTTAAGTAAAAAATCTAAGTCTACATTATCCCCTTTTTACACCTCTCTCAAAAATAAAATCATCACATGACAGCATAAATGTCTCTGTAACTATAAAAAGCCTGCTACTTGGCTCATTATAAACAGGACTGATTTATGCATTTATTAAATTATCAGTCATATAAAAGTTATTTAAAATTAAGCTGCTCTTACACTCTGATCAGAAATTTCTTCATAGTTCTCTTCTTTGAGATCTTCAGCTTCTAGGACAGGAGTCTGACTGTTTGTAATATCAGACTGCTTAGGGATCTGTATGGATGTAGCCAAGGCATCATTATATGATGGTGGAGACGGAAACTGTTTAGTTGAATCAGTGATGTCTTGTTGCTGACTTCGTTTTGATTTTGTACCTGGTTCTGTATCCATAACTGGCGATTCACCTCTGTTTGGAATTAAGATGCTACTTGGAAGAAAACCTTGATTGGCTGCAACAGAATGCAAAGTTGTTAAATAATGGAAATATGAACTTTTTAAATGGTCTTAAAACATTACTACCTGATGACAGGCAACTCTAATTTTTTATTCTGTCGCTTTACCTACTATCCTTCAAAAATGGTTAGCCAAATTTATACAATTTCTATACAAATTTCTTTATTGTAATTTAAAATAAGACTTTTACAAATGCGAAAAAATGTAACTTACCTCCATCATCTACAAACCACACTGAACTATCTCCCATGGGATTTTGTTTCTTTATAACTGCTACTAAATGCCCAGTGGAAACTGACAATTCTAATGGCTGTATACTTGTGTATGATTTGGTTGTATAAAATAGTGTATCAACTCCATAACGATTTTTCAGATATGTCTTCTGACTGTCACTCTGAGTCAAAGCAACCTGAAAGCACGGGAACAAAATCAAATATACATACATATATTTGCAAATATTTTTAAAATTCTTACATATAGAGCTTAAGCTTATTCAAAATAGAAAATACACAACAATCCCAACCAACCAAAAAAAAAAAACTATTAGGAGACTCTTATGATACACATGACAAACTATTAAACATGTGATTTTGAGTGAAAAAATAAAGCTGTAATTGCTATGAAACTAACTGTCAAAATGAGCTAATTATTTTCTATGTCTTTAGTAAATACAATTATTACAATACAATAATTTTGAAATTTTGTAACTTCACTCGATGCCCTGAAGAGTCCTTGTAGAATTTCTCAGTATCGCTTGGTGTTACAACTGTTTGAGTACCTGAGGAACATGATCATCCCCAGTATATTTTATCACAAAAGTACTTTAAGAAAGGCAGGTCTACAAGCCTCCACCATGCTTTCTAAAGGATGTTCGACAATGAATTGAAGAACATAGGATCTGTTATCTCTGAAGTCATCATCTTTTATTACACCAGTGTTCACAGAGATCAGGAGAGGGGCTTGCAGAGTTTCACTAGACCTCTATGAGACTGACACTTGGAGTGCACGTTCAAAAACAGCACTTGCTAATAACATCTACATCTACATCTACATTTATACTCCGCAAGCCACCCAACGGTGTGTGGCGGAGGGCACTTTACGTGCCACTGTCATTACCTCCCTTTCCTGTTCCAGTCGCGTATGGTTCGCGGGAAGAACGACTGTCTGAAAGCGTCCGTGCGCGCTCTAATCTCTCTAATTTTACATTCGTGATCTCCTCGGCAGGTATAAGTAGGGAGAAGCAATATATTCGATACCTCATCCAGAAACGCACCCTCTCGAAACCTGGTGAGCAAGCTACACCGCGATGCAGAGCGCCTCTCTTGCAGAGTCTGCCACTTGAGTTTATTAAACATCTCCGTAATGCTATCACGGTTACCAAATAACCCTGTGACGAAACGCACCGCTCTTCTTTGGATCTTCTCTTTCTCCTCCGTCAGACCAATCTGGTACGGATCCCACACTGATGAGCAATACTCAAGTATAGGTCGAACGAGTGTTTTGTAAGCCACCTCCTTTGTTGATGGACTACATTTTCTAAGCACTCTCCCAAGGAATCTCAACCTGGTACCCGCCTTACCAACAATTAATTTTATATGATCATTCCACTTCAAATCGTTCCGCACGCATACTCCCAGATATTTTACAGAAGTAACTGCTACCAGTGTTTGTTCCGCTATCATATAATCATACAATAAAGGATCCTTCTTTCTATGTATCCGCAATACATTACATTTGTCTATGTTAAGGGTCAGTTGCCACTCCCTGCACCAAGTGCCCATCCGCTGCAATTCTCCTTCATGCATTTCGCTACAATTTTCTAATGCTGCAACTTCTCTGTATACTACAGCATCATCCGCGAAAAGCCGCATGGAACTTCCGACACTATCTACCAGGTTACTCAGCACCAAATAAGCAATAAAAAAGAAAATAACAGTGATATTTTCTTTACAAATCACTTACAGAGTGAAATGTAATGGGATATAGTCCAGCAAGCGTAGTGACTATGTCACAGATCCACTCACTCAATCTAACAATCAGGAAATGTCTCATCACAAAAGGTGTGCACTATGCTGGTGTAATGTGCAAGGACACATCCTGCAAAAGGATAGTTGTCAATAGAGACTGTGGAATCACAAAGGGCATTATCTTCCAGCATATCTGGTTAAGAGGTACAGGTCATAGAAATCTGATGATGATGAAAAGTGCAATGACATCAGATTTCATGGAGTAGTATTACACATTCAACACCTCACTAACTGAAATCCTGGCCTGCAACATCTATAAGAGCAATCCAGGCACCACCTCCATAAATTATTATCTGACTTATTAATATTCTACTCCCACCTCATCACACTACTATCCATTTACACTATCTTCTCCCAGCAAACCCCCTCATCAATCCACCATAGCACCCAGACCCTGCCACGCTGATCTTTTTTGTTTGCCACTGCCTCTAAAACTTCCTCCCAACATTCATGAAACCCAGAACATTAACAAACCCAAAACACTGTTGTCAGCCCATCCACCAAAAAACACAATTTTATAGAAGTTTCAGTCCCATCGTAAGGTCTCACCTACAGCACCACATTCGAGGTCAACCACGATGGGCTTGTCAGAGATCTACTCTTTCTCTTGGGAGCCTTACAGAGGGAACACTTCTTTCCTACCAATCCCTCCAACTAAAGTCAACTTAATCCCAACAGTGAACCTTGCCCATCCCAGTTTAAACCAATATCCAACAGGAATCCTCCTCCCCCTCCCACCTAACTACCAACTGGTTGCCTTCCACAGGAATTCCTTAACCGCCAATTGGCCTCATCATCCTTGCCCACGTGCCTTCCCAAGCACAAAAATCTCTAAACAGAAGAAAGAACAGCCATTCACAACCTCCAGACAGACCCTGATTTAATCATCCTCTCTCCAGACAAAGGGTCCACCACTGCCTTGATGAACTGCTCTATCTAAAAGAATGCTTCTGCCAACTGTTTTCACCCCCCCCCCCCCCCCCCCCTACAAGCTCTACCATAGTGATCCAATCCCAGAAATCCAACACAACTTCCAGTCACTACTCACATATTTAGGCCTATCCTAGAATCTATCTCCCTCCTCACACCAATGTACCATCAATCATTCACCTTCTACATGTTTCCCATAATCCATGAACCCAACACTCCTGGATCCTCCATTGTGGCTGGTTACCATGCTTCAACTGAAAGAATCTCAGCTCTTGTCGACCAATACCTGCAACCAGTTGCCCACAGCTTAGTCTGTCATATGAAAAACACAAATCACTTCGTTTTCCGAATTGTGATCATCCCCACCCCATTACCACCTGAATCCCTATGCATTACTGTTGATAGCACCTCCCTTACACCAACATCCCTCATGCCCATGGCCTTGATACTACGTAAGACTACCTTCCCCAATGTTGTTCTGACTCCAAACCCACAACTTCATGACTTATACTGCTTACCAATGGCAGCCTCGCACACAAATACTACTTCTTTGAGGGGAAGACACATAAACAAACCTACGGCACAGTCATGGGCACCCGTATGGCACCCTCCTAAGCCAACCTGTTTATGGATCATATACAGGAAACCTTTCTAGCCTCCCAAACACCTTACCTGGTTCATATTCATAGACGATATCTTCATTATCTGGACCCAGGGCCAATACTTGAGCTTTCTAATGGTTCCATCCATATCAAACCCACTAACCACCAACACTACCTTCATTTAGGCAGATGTTATATCTTCTACACCAGAAAAATCATTCCCATTAACCTGACCATCTATGGACTGTGTGTCTGCAGTGACACTGCGAGTTAATGTGGGCAGAGGTTATACTCAACAAAGTGAATAAATTAATAACTGGCTCCTTTTATCAACACTCCCATTCAGATGATATAGTTGCTGCGGGTTCAAGGAAAAACTGAGTCATTTCCAATAGGTACTTGACTCACGCAATTCTAGTTATAGGTAACTTCACTCTGCCTTTGACATGTTTAAAGTCAGTGGTAGGCATAAAACACCATTTGAAACTGTACTAAATGCACTCCCTGAAAATTATTACCGGAGCCCACACAAATTGTAAATGGTTGCGATGACATACTACACCTCTTACAACAAACCATCCTGAGCAAATAGAGAGCATCGTGATGGATACCATCATGAAATGGTTGTGATAACATACTACACCTCTCACAACAAACGATCCTGAGCAAAAAGAGAGCATCATGATGGATACCATGAGGTGATTGTAGCGAGACTGAATACCATAACACCCAAAGCCACCAAAAATAAATGCAGAATATATCTACTTACAAAAGCAGATAAAAATTCACTTCATGATTTCCTGAGAGACAATCACCATTTCTTCCAAACTAACTATGTATGTGAAAACCAAATGTAGCTTCAATTCGTAGAAATAGTATTGTGGGCAACAGAGAGGTAAACCAAAATGGAACACATCCCTCATCATACACAAAACAGGTCAGGATACTACTGCAAATATAACAAAAGAAGTGTGCCAGATTTTAAAAAAATACACCACCTCCAAGATTGGCAATGTTTTAAAGAAACTTGAAATTTAGCATGGACTTTAATGTGAGATGTTTTTAACAGTTTCTACAGTGATACTCTGACTGAAAATCCAGAGATAGCCAACATGAGTAACTTAGAAGTAGATACCTTCGGTGAATCAAAGCAACTTGTTACTTGATAGAGCCAAGTCTTCTGGTCCAGATTGTATACCAATTAGATTCCTTTCAGAGTATGTTGATGTAATAACTCCATATTTAAAGATCATATATAATTACTCGCTTGACAAAATATCCATACCTAAGGACTGGAAAGTTGCACAGTCACACTAATACACAAGGAAGTTAATCGAAGTAATCCATGGAATTACAGACCAATATCACTGACATGAATTTTCAGTATGATTTTGGAGCATATACTGCATTTGAATGTTATGAAACACTGAAGAAAATGATCTATTGACACACTGTCAGAATGGATTCAGAAAATATCGCTCTTGCGAAACGCAACTGACACTTTGTTCACTCAAAGTAATGAGTGGTATAGACAGGGGATCTCAAGCTGATTCCATATTTCTGGATTTCCAGATGGCTCTTGACACTATTCCTCACAACCAGTTACTAATCAAATTGTGTGTCTATGGAGTAACATCTCAGTTGTGTAATTGGATTCATGATTTCCTGTCAGAAAGGACACAATTCTTAGTAACTGATGGGAAGTCATCAAGCAAAACTGAAATGATGTCTGACATTTCCCAAGGAAGTGTTACAGGTTCTCCGCTGTTTCTAATCTATATAAACCATTTGGACGACAATGTGAACAGCCCTCTTAGCTTGCTTGCTGATACCATATAGTAAAGTCATCATCAGGAGATCAATATGTTAGAAAAATATCTGTGTGGTGCAAAAAGTGGCAACTGACCCTGAACAGTAAAAAGTGTAAGGTCCTCCATATGAGTACTAAAAAGACTCCTTTAAACAACAAAAAGGTGGTGAGGGTAGGAGCAAAGGAAGGACATCTGAGGGGAGTGTTTGCATTAAGAACAGAGCTCTGTTAAATAAAATCTCAACTATATTTCAAGTTCAGGTTACACAGGGTGAACATGGGGAAACTTCCAATTGATTGAAGGGGCCATTATGTCTACGTTATGGAGTGGAACAGGAGAGTGCAGGGAGAAGGTGTATTGTCAGTTTGGGAGAATGTCACAAAGAGCAAGTCTCTTCTGGACCCACCATTCTGCTCTCATCTACTGTGACCCCATGTAACCATTTTCCCACATTTTCTAATTACCAAGGGCTGTAGGTGATGTTCGCAAGGCGTCTCTCATCAAGAGTCCTCAATGGTGTGAACTATGCTTGCCCATAAACATGGGCCGGTTATGGAGAGAGAGCCACGAAAGCAGTTCATTCGCAACAACAACAACTCTTGGCTGGAGAGAGAAAAATTTCCAGCCCAAAATTTGCAATAAAATATTTCTGAATTCCTTCAAGCACGTGGCCATCTCCACAATAATACAAATTTAAAGATCATGTTACGCAACTTTTCAGTCTCCCCAAGTCTTCTACTATGCTTGCTCATTTTTACCATATATATGATACATGGCTATGTCGGAAAAGGTTATAATACACAAGTAATTTTTGGAACATAGCAGCAACCTTTTTGCATTCGGGGATCATCTGATAGAAAACCACAAAACAGCCACTTGATCAGTTTTAGGGCATCCAACACTGTGGTTATCATCATTCTGCTTATTCCACAAGCAAACTTAGAATTTATACAAAGAATTGCATTGAAACTGATGAAATCATAGTGATAATCACTTAAAAATTTTTTATCAAATAAATATGCAAAAATAACTTAACAACAGTTCATCAGATTCATATGGCTGCACAATTACTGTTATAAAAAAGGGAGAAGAACTAGCCAGTCATTTAGAAGTTACATTACACTAATTTAATTGTCACCTACAATAGAGATTGCATCTAGCCAAGCCACTCAATGCCACATACAAACAACATTCTGATAAAATATGGTGCTTTGTTATGGTAATACCACGTGTGTCACACGCTAGATGTGAATAATGCAGTAGGGAAACACTGGTTTAAGAGCGATTTCCTAGACAAAGACAAGCTAGAATAACCTCATTGTGTTTCACATGACTACAAATGGTCAGTTGAATCATTCAGAGTTTATTCTCATTCTTATCCAGCCAATCCCTTCCCCATGTAACTGTAACTGTCTTTCTCACCAATTACATCACTGACTCCATGGAATTGTTGCACAATGTCACTGTGCTTTCTTCAGAAAACTTGTTTGGCTACTCCTATAGTTTTTGATATGGGTTCTGATATGCCTCAGTATGCAACAGAATTTCATTACTTCACTCTGTATTTGAAGACAGAGGAGGATGTCCTGGACATGCATCTCTACTGGACACATTCTCCTGATCATCTGCAGAGCAATCTATGAGTTGTAGCAGCTGAGGAAAGTAACTGCATTGATGTATCTCATCTGGTTTAGAGACGTTAGGATAGGAAAAAAACCAAAGATGTTTACTTCAGCCGTAGGTGGATTATCAGCATACTGTATCTGAAAACAAGAGAATAGTCAACTAAATCTGCTAGCTTGGAACCATAAGTGTACACTATACTGTCTACGTAGTGTTTGTTTGTAATGCATTGTAATGTATGCTTATTGTAATAGCCTAAGCCACAGCCACCAGCAATACCATATCTGGACTGCCAGAAGCCACAGTCAACATCCAATTGACAAAAGCATCTCTCCCCGTGTGCCTACTTCCATACCACCACATGTGCCTGCTTCCATACCCCAACTTTCACATGTCAATGAACAGGAACATCAGGAAGCTTCTGCAGGTTGGTACAATGCTGCCTGACAACAGACAGATGCCATTCACCGATCCAACTCCAGGCCTTTTCACGGTGACATACAAACACCACATTTGTGTGAAGTCAGTGTCAAGTGGCTGCATTTAAACCTGTGTGTAGGCAGCCCAATATGTGTGACCCGCTGGGCAATGTAGCTGCACCCAAACTATGTCAGCCACAGGCTTGGAGTCTTTGCCGTAACCATGTCGCTCTCTGCCACTGCCGGGCCATGGTGCTTGACTGCCTTGGATTGGCACCCAATACCTTACCACAACCACTACAGAGCCTCTCGCCATCTCCAGAGTCCCCCAGCCAGCCACCCACTGCCAGCCAATTGTTCAGAGTTTGACTCTGGGCAGCAATGAAACCTACCACAACGGCAGAAGGTGCTGCTGGATGCCCCATGCTGCGCTGCACCACAGTCGTGTGCAGTACTATGGATGCCGCTGTCAACTCAACTCCAGGCTGCCCATGACACCAAGTTATACGCCACCACCCAAGCAGCGCAGAATGTCCATGTACCGTGTCTTCCTTGCCTGCTGCTACCACTCCGAAATATTATGAGAGAATTCCATACTGCACCGAAGAGGAGGGCACACTCCAAAGACTGTGTAAGTCGAATAAATTCATAAATAATTGTTTTATGATCACTGCTGGTTTATCTGAAACTTCCCCACATGTCACAACTGTCTCCCAAACTATCTACGATCCCTACAACACCCAAGGTGGATTCGAGCACGTCCTGACGAGCAAGAACTGGTCTACGTGTCACTCTTGTTTCTCCACAGCCACCTGAAAATCTTGCTTCTTCTGCACAATCAAATTTTGCTGACAGGGACAGGATGGTTTGAGACTGATGGATCAATGACAGCAAAGAAGGTACACAGTTCTGATGACAGAAGACTGCAAGTGGTGATTCAACTGGGACGGCAACATATGAGAGTAGTGGCACAGACTTTTATTTTTACTCATGGGATCTGTATATTCTGTTATCTTTGTATCCTTGAAGCCCTGTATCTCATTTCTGTGTTATTCAGTATGAACAGCATAACTTGAGTCACATTTGGCAAAGGCCTGAGGGTCGAATCCCTAATGTCAGTGATGTGAACACAACATAATTTACAAAGGCATTCAGCCCTATGCACCAAGTCAGATGAACAGGTTTGTTATGTTTGCCAGAGGATCATTACACAAGCCACTGTTGTGAGTGCACCTAGCTTAAAAATGGGAAATCGTGGGTGCTGAGAGGATTCAGAAAAAGGCCAAAGCAGCCATAAGTTTTTCTTGAAAATACAAATTTTGTACAGCAGAATGAGAAGTGTAAATAGTTAAAGGTTAGGTGACAGGTTAGAGGAGCTTTTAGGTTAGACTTATATTATGTGGAATATTCGAATTTGGAACCTAGCATGTTTAATGATAAGAGACATAACCAGAGGTAGATCAGCACTGACCAACTAGAGCATGATCCAATAGCCACACTGGAATCACACGGTTCAGATTTCATGTCTTTACATTGTACATGAATAGCACAAAGCAGCAATATGCTGAGACATCACATAGATGCAAAATGATTGTTAGACATCAGAACATCACATAAACCACAGAAGTAAATTTGCCAATGGTGTCTGTATAATTCATTATTATGGGAGAACACGACGAGAAAGTTTTATGTACTTTTTATGAGGTTTATTATGGTCAGGAGGGTAGCCCAGGAAATAGTCTCTCTGGGAAAAGAGGTAAGAAAGAATTAGATGATCGTAGGGCAGCTGGTAAGCGACTGTGACACAGGAAGTAGATCTGGTGGTATCGGAGAGCTCAAAGTGGGGACCAGTGAACTACTTGTACTCTCTTGGAATGAGAGAGATCTGTGTGTCGAGATATGCGGTTCATTATGAAGACACACGAGGAATATGACGAGAAAGTGTTACACGTGTATTGTGAGGATGAAATCCGTGAATTGTGTTCATCGTAAAGAGTCCTTCTTGGTCAATACAATTAATAACGTGATAATGTAAATGTTACCCACGAGTCCTTCCCTTTGTAAATAGTTTTCACTATTTGTTTAGATCATAGTGATAAGGCAACAGGATAGTATAAATATGCATCAATGTAAACGAGTTATACAGATCGAGGGATTGCTCCCCTTTTTTTTGTATCAGCACCAGAATGAGAAAGGTATTGTTTGTGTTGACACGGGACATATCTTAATGTGACATATGACAATCTTCGAAGTTTTTCTTGTAGTTACTAGACATATTTGGTGCATGTAATGGGATGATGTGGGAGATGCACATTTTAGCACGTAAATATTAAATGGGAAGACTAGCCGATAGGGTACCTGCCTGCACACCAGTCCTTCCCCACAAAATGAAATGCTGTAGCAGCTAGCAGGGCTAAAAGCGATTTGAAGAGAAGAGAGAGTAAATGAGAACATACTCACTAGTGAGATAAAGGCTAGTGTGGTTGAAAGGGAAAGAAGTGTAAATAATGTAAAGGACCAAGTGTTAGCATGACTGAAGCCAAAAAGATACAGAATAAATACCTGTAAATAAATTAGTGTCTATGTCACAACAAAATTTTCAACTGAAATCTGAGGGCGGATTTTTTTAGGAGAGAGGAGTTGAAACACAGCCAGTGCCAGTGCTGTATCTGGAGCACCAACAGCCGCAGTCAACATTCTGCTGACAGAGGCACCTATCGCCGTGTCACTGCTTCTGTTCTACCACTTCTGCATGTCAATGATTTGGGGATCAAGAAACTTCTGTAGTTTGAGACACTGCTGCTTGACAACAGATGGATGCTTGTTGCCAACCCTGTTCCAGAACTTTCAGTAGTGACATACAAATACCGCACTTCTGCAAAGTCAGTGTAGAGTGGCTCCATTTAAACCTGTACGTAGCCAACCCCCTGTGTGTTACCGGCTGGGCAACATAGCTGTGCCCAGCCTGTGTCAGCCACAGACTCGGAGTTTTCACTGTAACTACGTCACTGTCGTCACTGGTACTGTGGGGCTGCAATATAAGATCCAGTGCCCGACTGCCCGGAACCTGGTGCCCAACACACTGCTGCCGCTTCTACGTGGCTGTCTGCCATTGCCGGAATGCACCAGCCACCGAGTCCCACTATCCAGACATTGTTCAGAGTTAAGACTCTGGGCAGTATCGAGATCGGCTGCGGCCAGAAGATGCTGCTGGCTGCCCGTGCCATGCTGTGGCACAGTTGAGCCGAGTGCAGTGCTAGAGTCGGCATGGCCCCACATCCCTGTCGGTACCATCCAGAAACTCACCGACTCTCTTCCTGCACGTCCACACTGCAAATGGTGCTTATTCACAGTAATCTGACTTGACTGTGTACAATATTCACATTGAAAAAGTGGTAGTTATATTTTTTCTACACTGTTTCAACTAAAATCCAACAGTCTCATTTGTAAAACCTCTTTCCAACCTACACACATATGGTTGTAGCTGCCATTTGATATTATTTTATTAAAATTACAGTCACTGTTTGTCCTTTGCCAGGTGGAGGAAGAAGAAGAAGAAGAAGAAGAAAGGAGAGAGAGAGAGAGAGAGAGAGAGAGAGAGAGAGAGAGAGAGAGAAAGGGTCCCGTTTTTCATTATAACATGGATAAGTGCTCATTTGTTCTCACCTGAGATCTCTCTGATTGACTCAGAATTTTTGTGGTTGATGTGGAATAATTGGCAGAATTCAAACATACATGCCACACCCTCCTTTTGCCATCACAATCCAAAAGACTTCTATATTCTCCTCCAATGGTCTGGACTTGCACACTTGCCATGATCTCCCACTGTCCCTGATTGCATAGACCCATTTAGTTTTACACAAGGGAGCAAGCATCAACTTAAGATATTCCAAATTCTTTAGCAGCACAGTGAATTATGCTTGTAATTTGATTTACCAAGTCCCTGATGCTGTCTTGATATTCAAATCAAGGTTTCTGGCTCTAAAATGTCTCTTTGCTTATCATCCATTAAGCTGGTTTTCTTTTCATGTCTCTTCTATCAGGAAAGTGCACCCAGATAGTGCATCATAGCCACTTTCCACCAGCAATATATGAGAATAGACAAACAGACAGAAAAGTCAATGGTTGAGAACAAACTCATGGCTTGAAATATGATCAGAAAATATACATCTTTCATCACAACAACTAGCATCACTGTACCTTAGCAAAAGGTCTGGCCAAGATCCCATGAAAATTCTGGTCCTACGTAAAATTGCTAAGTGGGTCTAAGGCCTTCACCCAGTCACTTTTTGACCAGTCTGGTGTGGCATTATAAGATAGCAAAACAAAAGCTGAGGTTTTAAATTTTGTGTTTAAGAAATGGGTCATGGAGGAGAATCAAACAATCATATTGTCATTGGACCATCACATAGAGTCCCATAAGGATGACATAGTAACAAGCATCCCTGGCACAGAGAAACAACTGAAAGAAATAAAAACATGTAAGTCTGCACATTTGGATGGAATCCCAATTCAGTTTTACAAAGAGAACTCTACAGCACTGGCCCCTTACTTAGCTTGCATATATCACAAATCTCTAACCCAGCACCAAGTCCCAAGTGACTGGAAAAAACACAAGTGACTTCTGTATCTGAGAAAGGTTAAAGAATGGACTTGCAAATTTACAGACCAATATATCGATTTGCTCCAGAGTTCCTGAAGATATTCTGACTTCGAATAAAATAAACTTCCTCACGGCCAAAAAGCTTAAGTCCATGAATCAGCACAGTTTTAAAAAGCATTGCTCATTTGAAACTCTGCTTGCCTTTCCTCCCTTGATATACTGTGAACTATAAACGAAGGGTGACAGGCAGGTTCCATATTTCTAGATTTCCAAAAAGCATTTGACATGGTGCCATACTGCACACTGTTAATTAAGATCTGAGCACATGGTATAGGTTCCAGGCTATGTCAGCGGCTCTAAGACTTCTTAATTAATAGAATCCAGTACGCTGTCCCCAATAGTGAGACTTCAGCAAGGGTATCATCAGGAGTGCCCCAGGGAAGTTTGATAGGACAGCTGTCATTTTCTATATACATAAATGATCAGGCAGACAGAGAGGCAGCAATCTGTGGTTATTTGCTGATGATGCTATGGTGTACAGGAAGGTGTCAAAGTTGAGTGACTGTACGAGGATACAAATTTCTAGTTGGTGTGAGGAATGACATCTAGCTCTAAATGTTAAAAAAATGTAAGTTAATGTGGATGACAAGGAACAACAAACCTGTAATGTTCATATACAGCATTAGTAGTGTCCTACTTGACATGATCACCTCGTTTAAGTATCTCGAACACTGCAAAGCAATATGAAATGGAATGAGCCGTGAGGACAGTAGTCAAGAAGGTGAATGGCCAACTTCAATCTATTGGCAGACATTTGGGAAACTGGTTCACCTGTAAAGGAGACCACATACAGGACACTAGTGTGACCTATTCTTGAGTACTGCTCTAGTGTTTGGGATCCGCACCAGGTGGATTAAAGGAAGACACTGAAGCATTTCAGAAGCAGGCTGCTTGATTTGTTACAGGTAGGTTCAAACAACATGCAATTATTTTGATGATGCTTTGGGAACTCAAATGGGAATCCCTGGAAGGAAAGTGACATTCTTTTCCAGGAACAGTACTGAGAAAATTTAGGGAACTGGTATTTGAAGCAGACTGTGGAACGATTCTATTGCCACAAACATAAAATATCGTAAGGGTCACACCACGCATCATCCCCCCCACCCCCCCCCCACCCCCCACCTCCCTGCCTCTTTTCCCCTCCACACGAAACAGTTGTTCTTTGTACCCCCATAGAACCACACATTTTGTACAACTGCATGAATGGTAGATTTTGGCATATTCAGTTGAACAGTAACTTAATTTTGGCAAGTCACGATATCCACAAAACTTGTGTTTGGTGGAAAATATTTTTGCTCTCCATCTGCTCCTACTCAGCTAGAAATAACTGCTATCTTTCTTGTTATTCTTTCACAAATATGAGTACACTGTATCAATGCAATCCGATACCAAAACTTTAATGTTCCTCTTTTCAATTACCGTATTTACTTGAATCTAAGCCACACTCGAATCTAAGGTGCGCCTGAAAAATGAGACTCGAAATCAAGGAAAAAAATTTTCCCGAATCTAAGCCGCACCTGAAATTTGAGACTCGAAATTCAAGGGGAGAGAAAAGTTTTAGGCCGCACCTCCAAATCGAAACAAAGTTGGTCCATTGTAATATGAGACACAATTTAGGCCGAATGAATGACGATACAGCTACAGTAGTTTGGTTCGAGACGTAAGCTTAGCAGTTAAGCTTTACCAGGTAGCCATTGCTATGTGTCCATCCATATTTATATGGGTACCCTTCCTTTTTCACGTGCTTTGTCTGGTTTGAATTGATTGCTTATTTTTCTTTGATCTGATAAGTGTTGTTCTCTTTGTTATAGGTATTTACGTCACTCTAACGTCTCATAAGCGAAACAATGGCAAGAGACTGCTATTTGTTGTTACTTACACTGCTGCTTTCTTTGATAATGATCAACAAGAACCAAATAATAGACTGTGTATGATAGAAGATGTTCTGAACGAGAGTTTCGCGAAAATTTTTCTCCATTTGAAGATCTTTGCAGACGCCTCTTTAGTACATTACATTCTGCACAGAAATTAGAGTCATCGTAGATTTAAAAATCTAGTCAATTGCCGTGCTTCATTTATGACTGTATCACTATTACGCATAAGAATAATACGAATATAAACATGACACGATATGTATATTCTTCCGCGTTTGCTGTTAGTCACTCTAGTTTCGTAGTTTATTAGGCAGACAGAATTTAAATGAGATAGCAGCAAACACGAAAGAATACGTGACAAAATGTTTATATTCATATTATTCTTATGGTGAAGAGAATACTGCATGTGATTCACAATTCATAAAAGTTCCTATTAGCAACCATCTCTTCTCACAGGTAGGAAAAAATTCAGAACGTAGAGTTGGCCATATTGACAAATATCCCTAACAGTCTTGCCAGTCGGATTTTCGTAGTACATTGAAACGCTGCAACATTCGAAGATGAATAATATGGAATTTGTATTTACTTCGATGGATAACGTATGAAAATGCAGTGATCGAAACTCGTGGCGGAGGGAAAAAAAGCTCGTCTTCCACCCTTTGTTTGTTTGTTTGTTTTTTTTTTTAATTTATTTTAAATTTATTTACCACAGAGGTTTTGGTGCCAGTATTTATCTTTGTGCCTGCAAAGCATGCCTGTGTAGCGCTACATATATTCGACGGCAGAAGTTAGTTGTGGCGCCACCTACCAACATTTTTCAGAACTTCCGCTTACTTTGCACTCGATTCTAAGCCGCAGGTGGTTTTTTGCATTACAAAAACCGGAAAAAAAGTGCGGCTTAGATTTGAGTAAATACGGTACGTAAATTCCAATACCATTTCACAGATCTTGTGGAATCAGAATGCAGAGGAAGAAGAGCTATCAGGGTTCAGAGTTAGTAGAACTTGTACTGACAATGTGTTTTATTAGAAAGAAGTAATAGAAAAAAGGTCAAACACCAACCAAGAAATCCATCTTATGTTTGTAGATCTTCATGAGGCATACGATACTGTACGGAGGTTGTGGAAAGTATTGTAGGATTCAAACATCAATTGAACTTTAACAATGACTCTCCAAAATTTGTATAATGGTCCAACATCAAGAATAAAACTTGGTAATAGACTATCTCAAAGGTTTTCTGTCAAAAAGGATTTCCATCAAGACTGGTATATATCACCTACCCTGTTTAAAACATACATAGCAAAAGCTGTAAATCAATGAAAACAGAAATGCAGAGGAATGGGTGTAGACGTGGGTTAGGCCTACTCATATACACTGCAACATGTACACAATTAGGTCCTACTTGCCAAGAAAAAAGATGATCTGGAATGTACGAGGTGTCATCAAAAAGTAATAGGAATTTTTTAATTTTGCAGGCTTTATATATCCAATTTTCAATTCTTTTATCTTGTTGGTATGCATGTTCCTGATGTATGTTTGCATTTTCAGCTGTTTTGAATGTTTAGTTTATTACTGAGAGTTGAAAAGGTTGTGTTTGTTTCTGAGCAGTTGGCAAATTTTTATTTTTGGAAAAGATAGACCAAAGAATTTGCATTAAATTTTGGTTGAAAATGGAATTAAGTGCAGCACCGCATTCAAAATATTGACTGTGGCTTCTGGATAATCTATAATGAGTAAGATATGAGTTTATGAGTGGTATAAACATTTCAAAGAGTGTTGAGAAGATGAAGAAGGCGACAGCCACACTGGATGTCCTAGCACATCAATTACTGATGATAATGTGGAAGAAGTAAAGAACATGGTTCTGGAAAATCACTGAATTACCATCAGAAAGGTTGCTAATGATGTCGGCATATCATGTGGCTCACGCCAAGCAATTTTTTCAGATGTGTTGGCAGGAACATGTAGCAGCAAAGTTTGTTCCAAAAGTGTTTGATTTTTATCAAAAACGAGATCGTGTAGGCATCACTGAAGAACTTCTAAAGAAGGTTATAATTGGTGACAAAACGTGGGTATATGGGTATGACATCACAACCAAGGCCCGATAATCCCAATGCAAACTGCCTAAAGAGCCAAGACAAAAAAATTGACACGTTCAATCACACATGAAGGTTCTTCTCTGTTTTCTTGATTACAATGTGATAATACACCACAAGTTCCTGACTTATGGTCATATACTGTCAATATGGAAACTATCTGGAAGTTATGTCCTGTTTGCCTGAAGCAATTGGAAGAAAACAATCAGAACTGTGGCAAAACAACTCATGGAAACTGCATCATGATAATGCTCCCGCTCACACCTCAACGGTTGTTGATGATTGTTTAGGCAAAAAACAAAACTGTGATGTTGACTCAGCCACCATATTCACTTGACATGGCCCCCTACACCAACTTTCCACTCCTGAAGCTGAAGATAACCGTGACAGGATGATGTTCTGTCACCAGTGAGGAGATAAAACAGAATTGTTGAAGGAGCTGAACACCATAATGAAAAATGAGTTCCAGAAGAGCTTCCACGACTGGAAAAAGTGCTGGCACAGGTGCATTATATCTGAGGGGATTACTATGCAGGGGAAAAAGTTGATGTTGAGGAATAAAGAAACAGTCTTTAAGAAAAACAAAAATTGCCATTACTTTTTTATCACACCTCTTATGGCACTACTACAAGAAGAGTATAAATGGTGAGATTTAGAACTTAACACCCAGAAAACAAAATATCTTACAACAGGAACAGAACTATCAAGCATCCATCATGATATGGAGGAAATTGCAGCTTGCAGTAGTTACACATATCTAGGAATAAAATCATATAAAGATGATCAAGAAATTACAAAACAAGTACCTCAGACTAGAAGATCGACTTCTTTTTTTTTAAATGGAATCCCTTGGGGTAGCAAAATAGAAAGGAAACTGAAATACATTATCTATGAAATTAATTAAAGGTTCTTTGTTGTATATGGTGGAGACACGGAGAGTTACAGAGAACAAAAAGAGAAAGTTCGACACCACTGAAACAGATATGTTCGGACAGTCATTGGGAATAAGCAGAAGATAGAAAACACGTAATGAAGAGGTTCAATTACAAATGGGTGCAACAACTGATATCAAATGGAAACAGTTAATATGGCATGGTAATGCCCAATGGACAGATGAATCCAGGTTACCCAAGGAGACTATGCTGTGGATACATTTGTATGACAGAAAATGTGGAAGACTAAGGAAGATTTGGAAAGAGGGAATTGTAAAAGTAATGAGATCAAGAGATTTAAGAAAAGATCATTGAGACAGCAGAGTGTCAGAGAGATTGGTCATCGGACAATGTTAGAAGGTGTTTTAGAACCGACATTAGGAAAAAAGAAAATCCGACACAGCAACAAAGCTGTGTCAAATGTATGAGTCCTTGTTTTGCATGTTTTGATTCCTGAACATTCTGTATATTGCTAGGAAATGCTGTTGTTAATAAAAGGTTTGATCAAAGCACGCTCATTAATAACAAGGAAAAAGTCATATCAAAGAGCTCATGAAATATTCATGAATACTTGCCACAATAGCTATCTCTTATGCAGTACTTAACAATGCAGATGTACTACTGTTTCTGTACTTTACTCTTCGATCCTTTCCTTGTGAGGTTTACAATGATAGTACTATATATGTTGTGAACATAAAGGGCTACAGGAAATGATCTAACAGGTTCAATGGCGCATATGAACAACTTGTGAAATTACATACATCATTCTGTAATTGGCAAAGCATCAGTAAAATAGAAGAGAGCATTATTCAGTGATATACATTTTTTTATCATTTGAGTTATGGTAAGAACTATCCAAAGCAAAAAATTCCTCGCTAACTTCTGAATGAGTTCAGTCTTCAATGCAGTGCTCATTATTTTGCCTTTTTTAAGGTTTCCTTGGTGTAACTGACAGTTGATATTTGGAAATTAGAATTTTTATCTGTCTAGCGTAAGAGGTTTGACATTCTAAATCACTCCGGTTTGTTTGACATAAACTGCAGAAACTTTAATGTTCTTGTCCTCAGCTTCACCCTTTTGATACGAGAAGTATTTTGTTGTAGCTACAAATACTCAAAGATATTGCAGAGAATACAGAAATTTCAGTCAAAGAATTAAATTCATGTGTGCTTTGTGTCCATGATAGTAGACAGCAGTTGTTAAAAGGATAGTGCAAAATCAACATCAGTGTATACCATTATCTGGAATGTTTCATTCATAGAATTTTTGGTTACCTTCTCATATCAGATTCCTCTGCTGTGCTTAGTGTCATTATGTTCATATTGTATATATTTTTCTATTTATTTAGTCTATCAAAATATACACTCTCAAGTCAGATCATTATGATACCTGTACTATGTTCTGTATATCACAGAATATGCCATATGATGTGCTCTAACAAAGTACGTACATAAGGAGACGGGGTGCCTGTTGCATTTCTTTCCCCGATTCATGGGTAAATGAAGCAAGTTTTCAATTTTGCTAAATGGGATGAACACTGACATTCAAATCAACTGAGTAATTCCCATTTTTTTACACTGCTGAAGTGAAATTGGATAGACCAGACAAACATGTGGTTCCTGAAGGTGGTCCGCAGCCTTTCCACTAGTTGCACAGGCAACAGTATGGATGATTGACGATCTGGCCTTATAAAATCAGCCAAGTACTTGCTGTACTGGTTTTGCAAACAGCTGAAGCCAAGGGGAAACTACAGCAATTACTTTTCTCAAGGACATGCAACTCTACTGTATGGTTAAATAATGATGGCATCTTCTTGGGTATAATATTCTCGAGGTAAAATAGAGTCCCATGCAAGGTCTCTGGGTGGTGACTACTCAGGAGGATGTTATCAGGAAAACAAAATTGGCATTCTGTGATCATGCATTGAATGTAAGATCCCTTAATTCGGTGGGTAGATTAGAAAATTTGAAAAGGGAAATGGATCGGTTGAAGTCAGATTTAGTGGGAATGAGTGAAGTTTGATAGCAGGGTGAGCAGAATTTCGGGCCAGGTGAGTACATGGTTATAAATATAAAATCAAATATAGGTACTACAGGAGTAGGTCTAATAATGAATACGAAACTAGGAATGCAAGTAAGCTACTATGGGTAACATAGTGAATGCATTACCATAGCCAAGATAGACACAAACGCAACACCCACTGCAATAGTACAAGTTTATATGCCAACTAGCTCTGCAGATGAAGAGATTGAAAGAATGTATGATGAGATAAAAGAAATTATTCAGATAGCTAAGGGAGAGGAAAACTTTACTATGATGGGTGACTGGAATTCATTAGTAGGAAGAGGAAAAGAAGGAAAAAATGGTAGGAGGACATGGATTGGGGGAAATAAATAAAAGAGGAAGCCACTTGGTAGAATTTTGCACAGTGCATAACTTAAATCGTCACTAACACTCTGTTTAAGAATCTTGAAAGAAGGTTGTATATGTGGAAGAAACCTGGAGACAATGAAAGGTTTCAGACTGTTATATAATGGTAATGCAGAGATTCAGGAACAAGATTTTACACTTTAAGACATTTCTAGGACAGGATCATAATTTATTAGTTATGAGGTGTAGATTAAAACTAAAAAAATTGCAAAAGATAAGAAATTATGGAGATGGGACCTGGCTAAGTTGAAAGGACCAGAGCTGGTTGCATGTTTCAATGGGAGCATTAGGCAATGATTCATGGAATCTTGGGGAAGGAATAGAGTTGAAGACGAATGGGTAGCTTTGAGAGATGAGACAGTGAAGGCAGCAGATGATCAAATAGGTCAAAAGACAAGGCCTAGCAGAAATCCTTGGATATCACAAGAGATACTGAACTTAATTGACGAAAGGAGAAAATATAAAAGAGTAGCACACGAAGCAGGTGCATGGGAATGCAGATGTCTAAAAAATGAGATTGACACGAAGTGCAAAAAGGCTAAGCATGAGCAGCTTGAGGACAAACGCAGGTCTCTAGAAGTGCGTATAATTAGGGGACAGGTAGAAACTGCATACAGGAATGTTAGAGATGCCTTTGGAGAAAAGTGAACCAGCTGTATGATTATCAGGAGTGCAGATGGAAAACCAGTTTTAAGCAAAGAAGGGAAAGGTGAGGTGGAAGGAATGTACAGAGGGGCTATACAAGGGAAACGAACTTGAAGGCAATATTACAAACAGGGAAGGGAAAATATGAAGTCATGGTGAAAAGTAATGCCTACAAATTTTTTACGTGAAAACTCAAAGCTTTTTAAATAAAACAAATGCCATTAACATTCTGCATCTTTATTCTTCATGTCTACATATTTGCAGCCCTCTGCCACCCAAGGCTCCGAATGGTGTGGAACACAGCACTGTGAATTATAACTATGTCAGTACATAATAAACAGTGTGCTGTAACTGAGTTTCAAATTCGAAGAGTTTGTACATACATGGAGCACCCCTCCTTCAGCACAACAATGCCAGAACACATGAGTTCTGCAACCTCTGCAACTATCCAATGTCTTGGGTTCACTGTCATCAATCATGCTCCATACAGTCCAAGCTTGGCCCCATACGAGTTTCACCTGTTGCCAAAACTTTTCACGCAGAGATGAGGTTGTGGCTCCATCAATAAAGTCAAACACTCTGGAGTGACAGTATCAACAATTTGGTCTCTTGGGAGAAATATGTTTGTTGTCAGGGTGGCTACATTGAGAAATAATTGAGAAACAAGTATGTAGAAATGAAGAATAAAGATGTAGAATGCAAATAACATTTGTTTTACTTAAAAAGCTTTAAGCCTTTTCACATTAAAAATTCAGAAGCATTACACTCTCACAAATGAAGACAAGAATGGAAATTGATACTGTGAGAAGAATTTGACAGAGCACTGAAATGGCTAACCGAAAGAAGGCCCCTGGAGTAGACGACATCCCCTCAGGACTGCTAATATCCTTGGGAGAGCCAGCCATGTGTAAGCTATTTCACCTGGTGTGGTAGATGCATGAGATGTGGGAAATATCTCAGACTTTAAGAAGAATGTTGTAATTCCAATCCCAAAGAAGGCAGGTGATGATAGGTGTAAATAGTACTGAATTATCAGTTTAATAAATCTTGGTTGGTGAATACTGACAAATTATTTACAGGAGAATGGAAAAACTGGTAGAAGCCAACCTTGGGAAGGATCAGCTTGCATTCTGGAGAAAGATTGGAACACACAAGGCAATACTAACACTATGCAGGGTTTATACATGGACGAGGAAAAAAAAAAATCCCGGATTTCCCGGTTAAAAATACACTTTCTCCCAGATGAAAATACACTTCTTCTGTGTTAAGTAAGAGTATACTTTTCCTCGAAACTGTAAAACTTATCAATCCTTTCTCCCAGATGAAAATACACTTTTTCCGTGTTAAGTAACAGTATATTTTTCCTCGGAACTGTAAAACTTATCAATCATTTCATGGTTGTGGTTTTATACACCGGCGTAGAATTTCCCAGCACTTTAGAAAACGAAACTCAGGGGAAAAAACATGTTTTGGAAAGATGTCTGATGTGCAGCAACATGTACACTGGATATTTTCATATTATGAAAATATAAATTTGAATTCCACCAAACACCGCATGCTACTTTCTGACAGATTGAAATCGAGATTGCGATGCGCTTTAGTAAGCCAGTCGTAGCTCATGTCAAGCAATCTCGCCAGCTCATGCCAGCAGATATTCAGATCATAGGACACGTGATGTAGTCAGCCAATAGCAACATCACTGTCATGTAGCACGAACACACACATAGGGAAAGATAATGGTTTAAATTAATATACATAGTGTTGCTACAAGAAAAGAAAAGAAAAGCTTTCACGTATATTATTGGTCTCTAAGATTAATAAGCTGCAAGACAAGCTAAGCTTCCACATATAGTGTTGATTTTTTTGCACGTGTTACACTTTAAGATACATCACACAAATGTGCCAGTAAAATTTTTAACAACGACATAAATGTCTGATCTTCTGGGCTCGAAAATATTCTAAATGGTAGTCCTCAAAGATTTGATTTTTGAATGAGAGTCAAACACTCTGTGATTTAAGTAATTCATCAGACATTCACGCACAGAGTTCATCTTGTGTAAAAGGAAATTTACTTTGAAAGTAACGCTTTTCAAACAACCATTTGGAACATTTTCCCGCGACCTGTTAGAAATAGATTTGTTTCAGCAGTTGCTAGAGAGCGCCAGAGAACAGGCGTCGCCATGCTTGTGCAGCTACAATCATGCAGGAACCCCGTATGTTCGTACGTGTAAAACATTAAAAGAACTTACATTATGTCATAAAAGGAACAAGACATTAGAGGATACTCCAAGAGCATGGGAATTTTGTGAAACATACTAAAATGCATAATTCGGCTTAAAGTGCACATTCTATGTCCAGATTAAGATGTAAATTTTCTTGGAGTACCAGTACTGTATTATCTCCATGTTTGGTTCTTTATTCTGGAATAATGCCAGACAGATGATAACGTGAACTTGAAATACATCGGACAGTCGACACTAGCCAATAGTGCGGAATTAAACACTTTTTTCAAATAAATTGACTGCCTCAGCATAAAAGATTAATAAAAGTCAAATTTCTTTAAAAAACTGACAAAAATAACTTCATTGTTCTGCAAGGTGATTAATGCTTGAGTGTCAGAAAGATGGAAACAAAATAAAATCTGAAACTAACATATTTTGATGATGATGATGATGAGGTCCCATACTTCGAGGAGAGTAGAGGACGATGCGGGAGAGCCTTCCGTAATTATGTGAATGTATTTTAATTCACTTGGTAGCTCCCAGCCACAGAAATCAGTTTTGTTTTCATTTGACGTGAGAGCAACAAATAAAGAGGAAACAGCAAAATCACTTAATGTAAACTACAACTCAGAATGCTCTGCGCTTCAGGTCTGGATCTACGATATTTCCGAACTGCAGCAATATTAGATAGTGGCACTCCCCCTCCCTTGAGCGTTTGAGGTAGGATGCCAAAAATAAAAAAAAAAATGACGTTTCAAAAATATATTCATTTTTTAGTGCACATCTTTCTTAAGAGTCTGATACATAAAAGATATATGTTCGAGGCAATGAAAGACATGTTATTTGGTCTTAAGTGTGCCAAAGTGCAATGCCACACCTCTTCACACACCATTCTTCCACCGCACGTCTCTGTATTTCGCTCTGTGGAACTCAAACGTGTAATTGTAATGGGTGCCATCAAACTATATTCAGGCCAGTGGAAATTAAAATCTCCTGTAGTGCCTCTCCTGCTCCCAATCGGGTGGTTTGACATCCTGTCCCTCTTTAAAAAAATCTCGCAACTAATACTGGATGGGATTATTTGTATCCGGCAGAACAAGAAGTCTTCAGAAAATTTACAGTATTTACTGCCTATTAGCTAATAACTTGCTGTTTTGTGTGACATAAAATTAAACAAGGGATACATAAAATGAGTAAAGACAAGAGACAAGCAAGACAGTACTTGTTTCTTCAATCCGTAAGTCCTATCTTTTTTTTCCTCTCTAATCTTGCCACAAGCTTTATATGGCATACTTTCCTTTCTGGGAAAGAATCTATTACCTCATCAAAGTTCATCAACGTTTTGCTACATGAAAAAACGAAATGTCGTTGTCTAATACTAGAAAAGCTGTTAATACAAACAGTACCCAAGACTGGTGTGGTTTCTTGATCTGATTACGTGTATTTTGTCACTGTCTGCAAGATAAAACAAAATAGGCCTGCCTAATATTGCAGCAATTGTTACACACACCAAATAAACGAGACTGTTTTGGCACAAATGGTCATTTTTATAACACGGCAGAATATATTTCACGAAGTACCAGTATCAAATGCCTAATAGGCCTACTAAAAGCAAAAAGTTTTATGTTAGGAAATAGTTTCACGTTTCATTCATACTCTGTAGCTTCTGAAGCATGAGATCAAAAAGTAGTAGTACAAAATTTTTATACAAATTTGGAATCATCATATTCTTCCGTAATTTGTGAGAGTCCGCATTTCTTCTCCATTCTCGTTCTAACAAACAATCTTGTCATCACTAATTCTGTAACTATTCCTGCCAGTGTCAAAACTTATTCTCTGGTTAACTTAACTAACCCTGCCACAATCCCGCATTTATTCACTGGTTAGGCGTTATTACCTGTTCGTACAACACGTTTTCTGCACTACTCCCAGAATAGAACTTTAGTGGCTGCTAGCTGGGGGCTGTGTAACTGGCCCTTAGTAGTGTAGCGGTCTGGCCAAAAATTTTCTGTCAAAATTTCATTTTCTTGGATACACGGAGAAGACAATACGTACTCTTTGTTGCCTGTTATTCCCGTTAGTCGTTTATTTCCACTCTGGTAGTCTAAATCTGTGGAATTCGCTAGTAATTATAGCAATGCTGATCATTTGCAAACCCAGTCAACCACATAAACAATGATTGGCATTCAACCGTTCAGCTTTATTCTGCTCAGCTCATATAGACCCGTCCCCTTTTGTCTGGAGGTCTGCAGGAAAGTTTATTTCTAGATGCGACGGGGATTCCCCTGGCAGAGACATCACATACACTATGCATGTATTCAAAAATCAACTTAGAATTTGTTAAAGAGTGTTCAAAAACCAACAGGGATGCATTCAAAATCATACGAGTAATCGATAGACCAACGTGTGCTGGATGCTAGGTGATTTGTAAAAAAAGGTCTTTTCCTCAATAATATGAATGAATTTACATCATTACACTCTACAAACATTCAACAAAATCATTGCCTATGAAAAGTTACACTCCAGAGACAATACTCAAACTATCCATCAACAGACGGCAATTTTGAGGACAAAAAGCCATTCAATTTGTGTAGATGTGTTCTACTCAAGATCTCTCACACAATAAGTCAGACCTTGTGTAACAGTATAATGAGCAGCAAGCTTGTCAAAATACATCACTTTGTATTTCACTGCAGTCCATACCTGATCAGATGCTTCCACATGGGACACTCTTGGTGATGGTGTAGGAGATGATTTTGCAGGCTTTTTCACAGTTACATCCAGTCTTGTATTCTTCATGAGACATGTTAAACGTGCCAGTTGATTTAGGACAAGGCTATGTTTAACAGCAAAGTTTTCCAAAGCATCAGCTTGAGCAGACTGCATTAGAGGAAGCTGTAAAACAAGATTTTACATTGCTGTAAAGTCTTGAGAGATATTCTTTTATAATCTTTTCTGAAGATAATTCAGAAATAAGTCAGAAGACTACAGCAGACTTCTGCCATTCTTCAACGAACAGTAATGCAATCCCAGATACCACTCAAAAATTGCTGGTGGGTGGAATCAAAAACTAACTATAACTTACTGTACGACTTTTCCTTCTGATACTTGACCGAAGTCTGTATAGCAAATGGGATAGGTCACAAAAATTAATAAGCTACTCTCATATTATGATACAAGTATGACTAAAGAATTGAAAATATGTTGCCACAATATATTTATCCAGAGTTAAGCAGTGTACACTACTTGTGGAAGTCACAACAGCAAAAAGGATAGATGTGACTGAAATGCATTTCATAAAAACTAGAGACACCACCATACACAAACAATTTGGATTATAGACCTGTATACGATATGTGATTGAGAAATCAGTAGACTGTTCAGTACATCCAACATCAATTTTGTGAACTTTTTTGGTGCTTCCATCTGCACTATTTTAGGACATATTACATGTTGATTATCTTCCAGGGAATTAATATGTTCAGTTTCATCAGGATTCTTACTTAGTGCGAGATTTGTAATGTTCACAGGCTTATGTGTAATGTCATTTTTCAGCAGCATGTATCACTTATTGCTAATAGAGCTTTCTACAATTTTTACAAATTTGGGACATTCTTTCTGAATGCCGTAACTTCAGATGCATGTAAATAAAAGAAATGTGCAGGGACAAGGGTAAACATTTTACATACTATAATCACAGGCAATAAGCCGATACTCAGGTTAAAATTGTGCATGAAGATTATAGACATCAACCGTGGAATTTTGTACAGCCACTTTAGTTAAAATTATCTACAAAGAAAAGACTTAAATAAAGGGAATCACAAATAGACAAGAATTATTCTTACAGTTAATATTCTCGCAGTGATCTTATTACAGACAGAGAACCATGAAAATCACACACTATCTGCTCACAACCCATTTCACTTACAACGCAAATATACAGAGATTTACTTACGTCCATCAAAGAAAGGTACTGTTTTGTAATCTTTCCTGAAAACAACTTTCTTGCTGTTACAAATGCTGTTAAGCATTCCAGAAAGAGATCTAAAGCAGTCCTAATTAAGGTTGGGAGTTCATCAAGTAGATGTGAGTTTAATGCTTCATAATTGTTTTTTGCTGCCAACAGTTCTTCTTGCACCTGAAACCCAAGAACGGCTTCACAAAATTTGTTACAAAGTATCACAAGTCTTGAAAATTTCTGAATGACACAATTAATATTGTTTTCCTCCCATGAGAAAGAATCCAATTACAAAACACAAACCAAAGAGTTGAGCTTTACATTCCATCAATAGTAAAGCACTAGGGATGGAACACAAGTTTGGATTGGAACAAGTATGCAGCTGTGGCCTTGTCAAAGGAAACACATGGCATTTGCTTTCTGTGCAAATGACACATGCTTTTAGAATCTCACCAAAAAATTGTTTCATTGCTAAGCAAGGTACAGGTAATGATACTTTAGAAACTTAAAATACCAAATAGTAGCAAAAACAAAACAAATTACAATTCATGCCAGTCTCCAGTTAGACACCTGTCCAGGTAAGAAATAGATAGGGGAATCCTCATCATGTGTGGTGGGTAGTGAGGAAATAAAATATTTTGGATAAATCAAAACTGATAATCACAGATCACATCTGTATTTCATTTCAGCGACTGAGTTTAATAGGGTCTGTACCATCTCTTAGTGGTGTGTGAATAAGAAGTTCGGGGGTTATGAAACTTGGTTCTAGCCTTTGAAGTTATACCAGTGTCTTCTCAGTAATCTTTACACTTGAAACAAATGCCACAGTGTCTCTTCGAGAAGGTAGTAGTACCCTATGTAGTAAACTACAAGGTGAAACTGTTGTCACAAGTAACACACATGGGTCTTTGCATTCTGCGAAGCCTAAACATACACTCAGTGACAAGTGGGAGCAGCTCATACACCAAACCTTAAAATCCAAACTCAAATGAAAGTACTGACTTGGAACAAAGTATAAAATGATAAAAATTGGCAAACCCAATCTAAGAGAAACACTCCATTCACAGCAAATTAAAATGATTGTATTACAAGGAACCAAGTTCACAGATGAAAAACTGAACTCAGAATATAAAGGCAAACCAGAAAGTGTAGAAAAGTTTTGGAAACCAGAGGAAGAGGACGTGAGGATCCTGTATTTCCTCCCACGTTGGTACATTTGTCATTCTTTGTGACTTCTGGTCGTAACCTTATCGATCTACTTCAATGCAGAGTGCCACTCAAATTATGACTTGTACAAACTTTTCAGCTCCTTTTATGATTATGTATATGGATTTTACATTTCATTAGCCAAATGTTTTTAGAATTTCCATACATCAATTGACACAAGCCTGTTTCTTAGCTTCAGGGAAACCATCAGGAACAGATCTCTTTAGTTAAATATTCATGCGTTCTTCGATATGCTCAAGGTTGCCTCTGCCTCGCGGCCAGTCACATACCCAACCTCTTCAGTCTCAGTGTGCAGAGAATAATGGTGTCTTTTTTTTTTTTTTTTTTTTTTTGGAAACAACAATTGATCTTGGTTGATGTTCATGAAATTGATCCCTGACAGATGCACAACCACAATGAAATTCTGTAAAACAATTGCAAACAGCCTTTTGTAAAAGTGGTAGATGACCAAAAGCTGAACAAAGTGCTCGAGGTACGATTGTCGAGTTGGGCCATTATGAAAATCAAAAAAACCATCCAATGAAAACTTGCATGAAATTTCCATATTTTCGTGACACTGTTTGCTTAAATGCTCACTGTAAGCAAACTACATGGCCAGTTCCTGAGCTGACATTATTTTAGCAACAACGAACAACAAATGAAAAGCAACAGTAATGTTGTCACATCTCATCAGCACCATCTCGTACTTCTTGGCTACCCTCATACATCGAGGATAACTATGAACAGCATTTATATGCATGGAGATCATTTGTCTCACCTCAGCTACGCTCGAAAATGTATGAAAAATTTAGCTTTGTTAATGAACCCTCCTGCATTGGCTTTTGACAAAATGTTTTTGTTTTTCAGTTTGAATTACCACAAGTGGAACTGTGTCATTACTGTGACACAAGAATTTAAAATTTTTCCAGATACTTAGGAATCCAGGAGAGTCATTTTGAGCCCAATCACTGACCTGGATATGTGAAGTCATATGCACATTTTCAAATGTGTACATCCTATATATCAATTGTCCTACCCACAGTCTTTCGTGTGTGACATAGGTGTCTGTACATCTCCTGACAGAAGGCCGATTGCACCAAACTCAATTAAAAGTTAACTATGGTAAAATCAGAACTTAACTCCATTCTGCATAAAATTCTGGTGCACCGACACTGATCAACGTTAAATGAGGACGTTGACTGTAGCTCAAGCCCAGTTTTTGCAGGATGACTACAGTTTTATAAGCATACAGTATTAAGATGGCGATGCATTTTGATGGCCTGAGACAGGCTCAAGGCATCATATTTCATACCCTATACATGAAATGAGACCAGAAAGTGTATTAATTTATAAATGAAACTTACCAGGAGTGTGCCTTCACATATGACCATATTGCCTGTTTTGCTCTGTCAAGGAGACTAAATGACAATCTGATTTTTGTAATTTTTTATATTTATTGTACATGAAGTTCAAAACTCAAATATAACTCTTCCAAATCAGTTCGATGCAACTCTCAAAAATTCTTGAGAAAATCAATTTCTAAGTTTTCTGATCACATTTAATGTACTAACATAGGCAGTGTGGCCATGTGAGCATGCTCGCTAGCTCACTGTGTGTGTGTGTGTGTGTGTGTGTGTGTGTGTGTGTGTGTGTGTGTGTGTGTGTCGGCGGGGGGGGGGGGGGGGGGTGGGTTCAGTTTCTGGTGGGTTCAAATTTTTAATCAAAGGCACATGTTCAATGAGCTTTCATGAAGCAGAAAATACAATAAGATGGAAAAAAATTTAATTTGTAATTTTTTAACTAGACAATCTTCATTAACAATCATTCATAAAAAGATCAGTAACTACGAATTTTTGTTTGCAATGAAAATTGAATTTTTGCATGCAGTATACTGTAAAAAATAAGACAACATGCATTTTTCATAAAAATGACAATTGAATGTGTTAATTAGCATATATTTAATGAATTTTATGTTGAAGTTATGTAGGTACTTAAACTGAACAGAAAAAAATGAAAAAAAAAATAGTGACCAGAAAGAAACACTGTACATTTCTTCTTTTATACTGCAGCCGTCAGTTCTTTTATTTTCAAGAACTGATGCATTCACACAGACTAATTCAAGATATCCATCTCATACTTCACAAAATTTGGTGGTGTTATTTTGTCTTCCATTTCACCAAATGTATATGAACAGACTAGTAGCGAGGTATAAAAACACTTCTGCTTGTTGATGAGAGTGAGAGCATATGACAATGACATCACTCACCATGACTATGTAGAAAACTTCTTTGCATCTATAGGCCACCTTCCATGGCAATACACAGAGTTAACCGCACTCCAATGCACTATTGGCTGACAATAGTTTTCTGACCAGAGAATGACATTCGTGTACAGCAGACATGCTTTAAATATTTAACAAAGAAATTTGCCAAACAGCCATGCAGATTAAGAAGTCATTTTATTTTATTTTATCTACCAGTTTTGGCAATTCAATACACCATCTTCAGGCCCTGTATGCAGCTCTAAAAAATCATCAATATTGGCCTACGGGGGCATCTGTTTCCGGAGATGGCATCTCCACCTGACGATGGCCTAATCTGGTTGACACCAGTTATTACAGTTGAATAAAAATGATATATAAACCATTTTGTTCACCAAATAAAGTTGGAAAATCCAAAGAAAAAGATTTTGCTCAAATACCCCACAATTACAGATATTATTACAGAAGGAACATGTGACAGTAGGAATTTGGTCACCTTTAAGATAGCAATGCTGTTTTGAGGCCATCACATAACATTATTCATGGTTCTCATAACCTGGGCTGTCAGTATGGACATTTCTGTTGCCATAAGTTGTTGATCGGCAGAGAAAATATAGCTATATGAACGACACAACTACAGGATCAATGGTATTGTCTTCCAGCAGACTTACCCTTTTGAATGCTGGCACAACAGCAGGTTTTACTCAAATTGACTCTTGCTTTTTAAATCAACAAATACAGGAGATAGTCATAAATAAATGAATCATGATACATTTACTAAGTGGTCCATAGGCTCTTTAATACCAAATATGGGAAAACTGTCAATAATTGTTTTCGATAATACTCTCATTCTGTTATTGTTGAGAAGGTGCCTACTCTGGCATAGCAAAAGGAGGTGATGACTGATTGCATTCAGCTTTACATCATTAAAATAAGTGGTAATCTTAACAAGGTACAGCTTACAGCACTAATCTCTTTACATGACCCACAGTTCCCCAGATACAAAATCATGGCAGAATGAAGATTTCCAAAAATTAAGTGGGGAAACTTATCATTTAATTAATAATGACAGTGACAGTGGCATTTCAAGCATCTGAGATAGTGATGAGGGTCATGTCAGAGGAATTTTTCACTGTCACTGCAGAAATGATACAATAGTGATGTCAGCTGAATATTTGAAGTGTGATGTTTACAATGGTAAGTAGCTGACTAGCATATTTATAATTTAACAAGTTTTGACATTTTAATAGGAAGGCTATTGTCAGCAACCGAGACCAAATGAAGTTCACCTCAGAAATCTTGATCTTACCCAACAAAAGAAATAGCCCTCACTGTGTGCAGTATTATTGCTTCAATACTGAGGTAGTTTAATTACATATCATGTCTTCTTCCTCCCAGTACTGCCAGGCTTATTTAAGATAAGTTTTCTCACACTGATTAACATGCATAATTTTAATTTTCCTTTGTTATGATAGAAATGTACAGGCTGATCAGAAAATATAATAATAGGTTAATTATAAACCTAGCAATCTATACCTCATATTGAAACCAAATCGGTAATAGCTTAGCTGTTGACATGGAAGCAGAGCATTAGATGTCTCATTTAAATTAAATCATCGTGTGGTACACACCTCTAACAGAGTTCCAGCTTTGAACAGATTAAAATTGGATTAATTCTTAAGATTTACTCTGTGTGACATGTTCACCTTAATTCAGTAAGTTTCCCCACATGTCAAAAATTCAGTGATGCCATTAGGAAATGCGGTTTCACATGCTTTCTGTATACAGTCATTTTTTAAATTCTAAATAAAATTAAAATCAAAACACACTACAGCTCTTCCAGAACACAATTATGCCAGTTCAATCTTTGCACACTGAATAGTGGAGTTTGAGAGAGTTAAACAAAATGTAAGACTTTGTCTGTGTCCCATGTGGTATGTGATAACTCTGCTCCTCGCCTCCATGTGCTCCTATTGAAGTGTCAATCCTAAAGCTATTTTGGACAGAGTATAATGTTTATTTGGAATGTAATAGAGTCATCATGTCAACTGAATGCCAGGAAAGGAGAAGTAATTTTGAGCTTAGTAACATCAGCACATGGCCTGATGTAGAAATCAGGCATATATTTGACCGAACTCAGCATGAGACCTGTACTGTCATCACTTACATTTAGAAATAATATAGATAAGGGAGGGGGGAGGGGGGGAGAGAGAGGGAGAGAGGGGGGGAGAGAGAGAGAGAGAGAGAGAGAGAGAGAGAGAGAGAGAGAGAGAGAGAGAGAGAGAGAGAGGGGGGGGGGGGGGAACAAGTCTCAGATAAGAAATCACAATCTTAAGAGAAATGTATAGTTACAAAACACATCTACTTTGAGATGGCTATTAAAATGAAATAAAGTATCTTCAAGACCTTTGTTTGAGAATTTAATTTTAAATTTCTTCATAAATACAGCTCCATATTTCTGTTTTATACTTACCAATCGTGAGTCTTTATATTTTTCAGCCTTTGCTGAACATGCTGCATAGTCAAGAAACTTATCATTGCACTTCTGTATCAATATTGATGGTCCTTCGAATAATTCCAAGAGTGAACTGAGGGGCATAAATATTTGTCTTTGTATCATACTTTCCTGGAAATAAATGAAACAAAAACTTTATAATAATATACACCTATAACTACTGTCTTCTCATATTGTCAACTCAGATAGAGTTTGTTACTAGCTAATACAAAAAGCTCTTAAACAATTACCTTTCGATACAAACAGAAATTATTTTTGCTGATTAAAATATGCCTTTTTCAGATAGCTGTTCTTACCACATATTATGGCAACTGAAACGGGTGATGGTGTTTATATCAAGAATAACTTCAGATACATAAAGTACCCTTTGGCCATGTGATGGACATATGAAAGTATGTTATGAATCAATCATTTATAACCATTTAAATATTTAAATGACAATGATAAAGGTATTGGATAATTAATACAATTAATATGAGCACTCTCTACACCTACATTCACTCTAGATCTACATGATTTCTCGGCAACTTACATTTAGATGTTAGTCCTACTTCTCAACCATTCCACTCTTGAATAGCCTGTGGGAAAAATGAACACCTAAATCTTTCCTTACGAACACTGATTTTTCTTATTTTATCACAATGGTCATTTCTCTCTATGAGGTTTGAATCAAGGAAATATTTCAACATCTGTAAGAGGAAGATGGTGATTGACATTTATTGAAAAGATCTCATCACAATCAGAAAGCCTTTGTTTTAATGATTGCCACACCAAACTGATCATTATAATCATGACGCTCTCTCTCTTATTTTGTAGTAATACAAAATGAGCTGCCCTTCTTTGAACATTTCATTGTGCTCTGTCAATACTATTTGGTAAGGATCCCATACTGTAAAATAATATTCCAGAAGAGGACAGACAAGTGTAGTGTAGACAGTCTCTTTAGTAGATTTAATGCACCTTCTAAGTGTTCTGCCAATAAAATACTGTTTTTGGTTTGCTGTCCTCAGAACATTTTATATGTGATGGTTACAATTTAAGTTGTTTGTAATTCTAAATATATAGTTTAATCGACAACTTTAAATTTGTGTGCTTTATTATGTAATCAAAATGTAATGGATTTTTTTTAGTACTTATATGGAGGACCACACACTTTTTATTGTACAGGGTCAACTGCCACTTTTTGCACCAAGCATCATTTTGTAAACAAGAGCATTGCCTTCACACAATCTAAGGGACATCATGAGATCGACCTCTAACCATTTATTTACATCACGAACAGCAGAGAGCCTATAATGCTTCCATGAGGACCCAGGTAAACTTTTCGTTTCAGTAGATGACTTCTCATTAGTTACTATGAACTGTACCTTTCTGATAGAATATAAAGAATCAAGTCACACAGCTGAGACAATACTCCATGGGTCTGCAATCTGATTAGAAGCCAGAAAGAATTTTCTCTCTGCAGGAGAGTATACACTGACTTTAAACTTCTTGGAAGATTAAAACAGAGGGCCAAATCGGGACTCAAAACTGGGTCCACTGCCTTTTGTGAGCAAGTGCTAAAATGACCGAGCTAGCCAAGCACGACTCAAAGTTTGTCTTCATAGATCTACTTCCACCAGTACATCATCTTTTATCTTCAAAACTCCCCACAAGTTCTCCGCATATCTTACAGATCTAGCAATCCTGAAAGAAAGGATAATAGCCATATCCCCACAGTGTCCTTTCCCTCAGGAGTGCTACTCCCACAAGCTACGCATGAGAACTTCCATGAAATTTGGATGGCAGAAGATGAAGTACTGGTGCAAGTAAAGTTAAAAGGGTGGGGTCTTGAGTTGTGCTTGTATAGCTGAGTCATTAGAGCATTTTCCCATGAAGAGCAAAGGTCCCAGTTTCAAGTCCTGGTCCAGCACACAGTTTTAATTGGCCAGGAAGCTTCTAAATAGAAGGCGCTTGTGAGGAATGGTGTCAAAAGCCAAATGAAAATCTAACTTGAGGTCCCCTGTTGATACCACTCATTATTTTGAATAAAGAGACAGCTGTATATCATAAGAACAATATTTTCCAAATCCATGGTGGTTGTGTGTCAACAGATTGTTTTCTTTTGGGTATTTCACTATGTTGGGGCACACTACATGATCCAAAATTCTACTCATTTTTGGTGAAAGTGTAGCTTAAAGTCCAACTTAAAGATATCACTGTAGGTGTTCGAAATGGTCACCATTAACATCAACACACAAACAATGCCACCGAACTGCAGCACGAACTACTGACAGCAATGTGTTCAGTTGGCTATTTTCAGATGAATGTACGATGGATTCTCAAAGTTCATCCAATGTGCATGGCTTTTGTCGATAAATGACATCCTTTAGTGTTCCCCACAGGTAAAAGTCCAGAGGAGTTAGGTCTGGGGAACGTGGTGGATACTCCACAGCACCTCTACGGCACCTTCCTGGTAGATTTTCGTCGAGATACGCCCTAACACGATTTTGGTAGTGGGCTGGGGCACCATATTTTTGAAAGTAAACTTTTCCGTCTCCATACAAGTCTCAGATGGCAGGTAAAATGGGTGTCTGAAGCTTCTGAAGGTACACCCAACCGGTAACAGTGCCATCCAAGAAGAATGGCCAATCAAGCCCCGGTAAGATAACCCACACCACACATTTACTCCTGGCAAATTCACGGCTTTGTCTACATGGACGTTCAGATTTTTGGTGGCCCAGTAGATGCAATTATGGTGATTTACTGTACCACTGAGTTTGAACTGTGCCTCATCAGACCACTCAATCATCTCTGCAAACTCTTCATCGTTGCGCACCACGTTAGTAAACCATTCGCAGTACTCCATTCTATGATCTGGATCGTCCTCGTTCATTGCGTGTAGCAATCGTGGGATGTAGCACTTCCTTTTTGCCGTCTTCAAAATTCGCTGAACACTTGAGCGAATCACTCCAGTTTCACGGGCACACTGTCTCACAGACTTCTGTTGTGAGCGAGTGAATTGTTGTAACACACGACGGGAGTTAGCTGTTAGCTGGACTTGTTACTGTTACAGGTCGCCCAGATCGTCGTTCGTGTACATCTTTAACAGAGTCTTCAGCTTCAAATTTGTCTTGAATGCAACAAATTGTTAAACATGTCGGTGGGTCTGTTTGATACTCATTTTGCCATTGCTGTTGGACCTCATTACTGTTTTCATACTTAAAATACGATTTCAAAAATGACTTCCTTTCATCGAATGTAAGCCTTGCGCCAGCCATGTTTACTCGAGTAACTAGGTGCAACTAAGAACAAAACACTGACTATCTGGCAACTGTCATCTAACAAAACAAAACAACGCAATACAATGCTTGTGTGGTGATTACCGGAACTACAACTATTACACTACCAAAGATGAGACAACTCCGTCAATTAGTTTGCCAGTTATGGACTTTTAAACAGTGGATACATTTTTTTTTGGACCCCTCTGTATTAAAACCAATATAATATGGGTCTATAACTTGGCAAATCAGTTTTACTTCCTTTCCTTCACACTGATGTGACATGTGCAACTTTTGAGTCTTTAGGTATTGATCTTCCTTTGGTTGTATATGATTGATGAAAATGGAATTATTTTCCAAAGGAACATGATTGACATACAATCTGGACCAGAAGACTTGCCTTTATTAAGTGGCATAAGTTGCTTCACTACACTTAGGGTACCTAAGGTATCTACCTCCAGGTTACTCTTCTTGATTCAAATTATGAAACATTTACTGCATCTTCTTTGGTGAAAGAATTACAGAAAATCATGTTTTGTAATTCTGTGTTTAGTGACTTGGCTTTTAGTAACACTAAGAGGTTTATAATTGAAACAGTAACCAGCCAGAAGTACAGTTTAATAAGGTTTATTTGAATAAACCATGACTAATTTCGGACTTCCTACATGATTGTTACATATTTCGTTGTTTTCTTGCTGGGACTTGTTTGTATTCATTATGGGTTTCCTGCACTAGGATAGACAAAGTTTTTTGTTCACTGTCTAGTAAAGTTTAGAAGTGATTTAGTTTTTATGACCTCTACCAAAGCATTTATGAAAAGGTTTGAAAGTCATTAAAACCTGCAATGTGATGAACATGCTGTATGATTCTTTGTGACAAAATCACCCTCTGTTTATGTTGTGAATTTTAAAATCAACATATTTGTGGACGTGCACTATGCGACTGCTGTTCAATTCACTGAAACCATACTCACGGCCAGTTGCTGTTTCCATTATAAACCTTATAGTACTACAGCCACAGTTCTCAAAATGTCAATTTTCAACAAAATAGTGTTTACTAGCACTGTTGTCCCTGATATGCAGTGAAGGTACTGATTGCATCTAGACACTAGTTTATTTTACATAGCATCAAAACCTCTTTGGCTTTTCTGTCACATTTTAAAAAAGAGTTTTTACTGTGGAAACTATTAAGAGTACCTTGCATTGAAGCTCAAACCAAGTTTTCAGCTTCTGTAAACAGCCCAAATTTTTCGTTTTTTAAAATCTGGTAGGCTTTTTGCACTGCTGCTGCAACGTTGTCCTAACCTGTTGTGAGTACCATCTGTTTCATCTCATATTAATGTACTTGGTATAAACCTCTGAACTGCTGTTAACATTGTTTCTTTTGATCTGAGCCACCTTTTTTTCGATGCTTATATAGTTGGTATGAAAAGAGTGGAGATTGTTTCTTACAGGTGTGAAGTGAATTTTTATCTGCCTTTTTAAATAGATACATTTTAGCATTTATTTTAAATAGATGCAGATATTAGGTATTCACTCTTGCTATAGCAAATTTGAAGTCACTACTTGTTGTAGCCATCATGAGACACACTATTTGTTCAGAATTATTTGTTGCTAAAACTTCATGTGCTCCTGAACTAACTGATCAAAATAATTTTCACAGAAAGCATTTACTACAATTTTGGACAAAGTTTTATGCCTACCACAAAATCTGAACATTTATTTTCGTTATCATTTCGAGGATAGATTGACATCATAATCAACTATGAGTTGGGTACCTATTCATTAGGAGACTCCAGTTGCCCTTGACCCTTTCAGCAACTATCTCATCTAAGTTAAAGGGAGAAGGGGGAGAACGGTGGGAGGAGGGGAAGGGAAAGGGGGAGAGAGAGGGGTGGGGGCGGCAGAGAGGGGGGGGGGGGAGAGAGAGAGAGAGAGAGAGAGAGAGAGAGAGAGAGAGAGAACCAGTTATTAATGTACTTCTAATAGTAGCTCACAACAACATATACTTCAATTTCACTGAACGACAAACCACTTCTAACAGCAACAAACATACCACCACCAACTAAATTTCATCTATCACTTCTAAACACCATTAGATCTTGTTAAGAACTTCAGTTGAAGTTATCTTCAGCTTTAGCCAGATTTCAGTCATACTTATTGGCACATATGTTGCAGGGCAGCCTACATGTCAGGGGTTGGAAAATTGTTTCTGCTGCTGACATGTAGGCTGCCCTGCAAAATAGGTTGATCTGGCAGGCCAATAGTGTTCCCACACAACATTCCTGTCATGCATGGCAACCTATATGCCAGGGGCTGAAAAAAACAGGTTTTTGTCTGTATCTTCTGTCCTATTGTAGCTAGGAGCTTACAAATCCCACAGCACTGATACTTGTGAGGCCTGCTTTCTTTTTACCAAAGCTGGTTGAAATCGATCCAGGTGTTAGGGAGCAGGTCCTGGACAATATAGGCATACACTCTGCTTTATATACACCTCCTCCTCTCCCATCTCTGTATCCACCTCTTCCTCCCCCCATCTCTCAGTCCACCGCATCCTCCCACCTCTATCTGTCCATCTCCTGTCTATCCACTCCTCCTCCTCATCTTTAGGTCCTCCTCCTCCTTCCTCTCTCTTGGAACATATTGTCCTACCTCTCCTCCTGTTCATATCCTAAACCACTCTCTCTGTCCATCACCTCCTCCCTCTCTTCCTTTTCCATCTGCCCCCTACCTCTCTACATCCCTGCCCCCTGCATCACTCCTTACTCCTTCTTCTCCCTGTCCATCTCCTCCTCCACATATTCTCTCTCTCTCTCTCTCTCTCTCTCTCTCTCTCTCTCTCTCTTTCTCTTTCTCTTTCTCTCTCTGTCAGTCTCCTCCTGCCTCAATCTCTATCTCCTGTTGGCCCCCTAGCAATCTACTCCAGCCTCTTCTTCCTGCATCTCTCCTCCCCAACCCACCCTTCTTATCTCTTCATTCCCCTCTCAGCTTTTTGTCTCTGTTGTGTAGGCTCTCCTGCATAGCAAGTCGGGAAGGCAGGTTGATATGACAATACAGTATGCCTATCTCACATGTAGCCTGCAAGTCAGAGGTTGGAAAAACATTTCTTGTCCCTGACATGCAGGATGGCTTGCAAAGTAGGGCAGTAATGCAACCAATTCTACCCCCATACAATCTGCCTGTTGCGCAAGGCAGCCTATATGGCAGGGGCCCGAAGAAATACATTTTTGACCACATCTCTGTTCCTATTGGCGCTAAAAGATTGATACTTGAGAGGCCTGCTGTTTCTGTGCCAAATTTTGTTGAAATCAATCAGGAGCTTTTGGAGGAGATCCTGGACATACATACATTCACTCTGATTTATATATATATATATGATAGTCATAAACAGACTGGAAAGATTATACGAGTGTTTAGTATAAACTTGATATGTTGTGGCATTTCCGAGTTAATCAGTGTGGTGTCACCGCCAGACACCACACTTGCTAGGTGGTAGCTTAAATCGGCCGCGGTCCATTTAGCACATGTCGGACCCGCGTGTCACCACTGTGTGATCGCAGACCGAGCGCCACCACAAGGCAGGTCTCGAGATACGGAATAGCTCTCGACCCAGTTGTACGACGACTTTGCTAGCGACTACACTTACGAAGCCTTTCTCTCATTTGCCGAGAGACAGTTAGAATAGCCTTCAACTAAGTCCATGGCTACGACCTAGCAAGGCGCCATTAGCCTTACATAGTTTGATAGCTATCGTATGAAATGTCTCATCAAGAATGCTGTATTCACATCAAAGAATAAAAGATAAATATTCAAGGAGATGCATACTTTTCTTATTAGAATTCACTACTTATACTGTTCCAGAATTCACGCCCGTCTGCGTTAGATAGCTTCCATTTAGGCCGCCTCTATCTACAAGGTGTTGGCACATTAACCAACACATCAATCAGCATTGATGTTAACCAATCAGGTCATTGCATGCACAAATTTAAGCAGCCCACCAGATATAATTGGTGTCAGTTGTTCTTACAGCACAGATGAAAGCACATGAGACTGCCCAGCCTTTGGCTTGGCTTCAATCATCACAACCATCCCAAATCCAATTTTTGTACTGCTTTCTTGTTCAGTTTTAGGTTGTTTGTGGGCTGGGTTCTCTTCTGAAGATGAGAGATGTGGACAGCAGCAGAGGTGGATCCGTGTGAGGATAAAATACATCTTTACAGCTTCTTTAAAAGTTCACAATGTTTGGATTCCACCGTGTTACTGGTCAGAAGTGGCCATGGGCAAGCATGAGAAGGAATACAACAAGTCTTTAATTATTCCATCCTATTAGTACAGTCAGTGAAGTGCATTTTCTTCTTCACATAATCTTCAGCATTGTAGTGGCTGGCAAGGTAACAGCCAGAGGTGCAGACACAATGGAGCATTAACACGGCATACTAATTTTGAAATGGTGTGGACACTGCATGTGGCTTGGCTGCAGTGCAGAGCAGGCAATGAGTGATGTTGGCCAGTCTTGTGGAAGATCACGTTGCTGCTCAGAACCTGACTGCAAACTGCTGCCTGGACTCTGGCGAGGAAGAGTGATCCTGAGACGGCGGCAGCTGGAGTGTCGCTGGCTGCCCAGGCAAGGCAGATAGGCAGGGGTCTCTCCATCACTGCCCAGTGGAGGCAGTGTTACAGTGGTGCAGGAGGACACAAACTGAGCATCCCCTTCCATGGGTTAAGAGGGGCAATGTTTTGTTGTCACTCAGAACCATCTGGAATAGGGCAATGGATGGGGCTGGCATAATCAGCAGTATGAATCAATGACATGGAAATAAGCCAAGCCTGAGTGGCTTGAAGACTGGTACCAGGGCACTGACACCTGTAATGTTGTCACAGAAGTCTTGCTGCTGCTGCTGAGTGGTGCTGATCAGGCGTGGGCAATGGCCAGCTGTGGCTGATGTCCACGCCTTGTGGCCTGATGATACAGGAACTATTCATGCTGCTTTCTGGATGTGGCCTCATTGCAGTCCTGGGCTACGACTTCCATTCCAAGTTCTCCTATAGCTTTAGTGCACAGACGCACACACCCACAAGCCCCAAATTATGCATGTACACACACACACACACACACACACACACACACACACACACACACCACTCCACAGCCCATGTAGTGTAATGGACTACCGGTCAATTAAGTCGATCCCAACATCTCTACACTCTATGAAACAAAACAAAGCATCCTCACGAAGTTGAAGAATCGGCTGAGCCTCTGATTCAGACCTCTACTCAACTCTGTACCAAAGATTCACATTTGATCCTCTCAACAATGCTGCAATTTGTAAGCTCTGCCTTTATCTTGCAGGCAAGACTGGCTGTCTTTACCGCCACCTCCGATAGCTGCCAGAATGGAGAAAGAATCTAGTCTGATCTGAAATGAAACACATCCTTGGTGCCACGAGCCACCACCTGCAGTTGGCTGCACCCTGTGCTCTTCATGTCATCCGGAAGGACCCATTCCACATCTTCTGTGATGCCGTCGCCCCCCCCCCCCCCCTCCAGAGGCACATAAAGTGCACACTCAGTTTTTATCACACTTGTCAGCCATATCCATAATGGGCTGCATCACTTGCCTAACAATGGAGCTCCCGACCAATAACAATTGCACCCTCTGTGAATACCTGGACCCTGCAGGCTGAAACAGGGCACACGATGACAGATGGCTCAGGATCTTTATCAGCCATAAACAGTGACTGAAACCTGTTTGTCAGACAAATTGGGGTAGCACTTCAATCGTTTTCCTAACCTCAATGCAGGCAGCAGCTTCAGCAATCTCTGGACCAATTGAGGGTCCTGAATATAGCTTGGATCCCTACATACAGCCACCCCATAGTGATGCCCATTTGCACAATACTCAAGCTATTTTGTAAAATTGTTTACAGAATATGACAGTGTACATGTGTTGTGTTACAACAGTGAAAGAAACCTGTGACCACTGGAGGCAGTGCCACAAGTTCCTCAAAAAAATCTTAACACAACACACACAAATGTCATACTAACAAATGCAAATCCACCTGGTGATGAAGGTTTAAATTTTTGAAACGTGTTGTGGTGATAAATAAACAGTGACTGGTAAAAGTAAACTTGTTGTTAGATTTAATAAAATATTTTCACATTTGGAGGAGAAAGTTGGTGATTGAAATTTCGTGAGAAGATTCTGCCACAACAAAAAATGCCTTTGTTTTAATGATGTCCACCCCAGATCCTGTACCATTTCAGTGATACTCTCTCTCCTATTTCGTGATAATACAAAATGTGCTACCTTTCTTTGAACTTTTTTGATGTACTCCATCAATCGTATCTGGTAAGGGTCCTACACCACGCAGCAGTATTCTAAAAGAGGATGGTCAAGTGTAATGTAGGCAGTCTCCTTAGTAGATCTGTTACATTTCCTAAGTGTCCTGCCAGTAAAATGCAGTCTTTGGTTAGGCTTCCCCAAAACATTTTCTGTGTGTTCCTTCCAATTTAAGTTGTTCGTAATTGTAATTCCTAGTTATTTAGTTGAATTTACAGCCTTTAGATTTGACTGATTTATCGTGTAACCAAAGTTGAACGGATTCCTTTTAGCACTCATGTGAATGACCTCACACTTTTCGTTATTTAGGGTCAATTGGCAACTTTTGCACCATACAGATATCTTTTCAAATCATTTTACAATTTCCAGAATGAAATTTTCACCCTGTAGCGAAGTGTGCACTGGTATGAAACTTCCTGGCAGATTAAAACTGTGTTAGAGCACTTGCTTGCAAAAGACAAAGGTCCTGAGTTCGAGTCTCGGTCCGGCACATAGTTTTAATCTGCCAGGAAGTTTCGATTTGCAATTTGTTTTGATGTTCCAACGACTTTATTAGTCGATAAATAGCAGCGTTATCTGCAAACAACCTAAGACGCCTCCTCAGATTGTCTCCAAAATTGTTTATATAGATAAGGAACAGCGATGGGCCTACAACACTACCTTGAGGAACACCAGAAATCACTTCCGTTTTACTCGATGACTTTCCGTCAGTTACTATGAACTGTGACCTCTCTGACAGGAACTCATGAATCCAGTCACATAACTGAGACAATAGTCCATAAGCACGGAATTTCACTACAAGCCGCTTGTGTGGTATTGTGTCAAAAGCCTTCTGGAAATCCAGAAATATGGAATCAATGTGAAATCCCGTGTCAGTAGTACTCAATGCTTCATGTGAGTAAAAAGCTAGTTGTCTTTAACAAGAACGATGTTTTCTACATCCGTGTTGACTGTGTGTCAATACACGATTTTCTTCGAGGTAATTCATAATGTTCAAACACAATATATGTTACAAAATCCTGCTGCATATTAGTGTTAATAATTTGGGCATGTAATTTGGTGGATTGCTCCTACTACCTTTCTTGAATATTGGTGTGACCTGTGCAACTTTCCTGTCTTTCGGTACGGATCTTTTGTCAAGCAAATGGTTGTATATGATTGTTAAGTATGGAGTTATTGCATCAGCATACTCTGAAAGGAACCTAACTGGTATACAGTGTGGACTAGAAGACTTGCTTTTATTAAGTGATTTAAGTTGCTTCACTACTCCAATAATTTACTTCGTCTTCTTTTGTGAAGACATTTCAGAAGGCTGTGTTTAGGAACTTTGCTTTGGCAGCACTGTCTTTGATAGTATCTCCATTGCTATCGCACAGAGAAGGCATTGATTGATTTAAAATGTTATTTTAATGCAGCAGACACTTATATGTGCTTTTGCACCTAACATCCTCTCATGTGCAGACATATTTCAAGATTTTGTTTGAGTATCATTTTGGTTTGTAAGTCACATTTATATGTTTCCATCTCATGGATTTGAGGGTCATACCGATATCTACGCAAACATGTCTACTATATTATTTACAATAGCTTAATCCAACTACTGAAACTCCACTTTCACATAACATTTTAAAATGAGATTGAACACACACACACACACACACACACAATGGTTTTAAACGGCACAAATAAAATGTAACAACTTAGAGAAATAATAATACTCACAAACTCCTTCCAGAACTGCCGACTTATAAGCCTTTGAATTCGGCTGAAGTCTTCAACTTCTGAATGTCTTTCTTGATAGAAGTAACTTACTGATTCACCCAAATTGCTATGGGCTGTTACCATTTCATGAATATGATTCATAAAAATCTCTACATTTTTCATAAACAGTCGAATAGTTTTTTCCAGTAGATGGAATTGTGTTTCATATTCTTGAAAAATAGGATCTTTTGTCTGTGAAAATAAAATTAATAATGTCAGGCATGGAACAAAGATGGGTGAAGTGAGAAAATTTACTGCAGCACAGAACATGAGGCAGTAAGCAAGAAGGCTAGTATGTACCAGATAAAGTTGTACACAAGTAACAAACTGTTTCAAAACCTTTTCAGGCTTCTGAGCTATTCTGTGTTCTCCTAGTCTCACCTTGAATATACGGCACAAATGTTGCTAAGAATCTATTATATTTAGATAAAGTTTATTTGTTACATTAGAAACCAATGTTGTTATCCCTGTCCTGGTCATAGCCAGTCTAACAATTATCTAAAATTTCTCTTTAAAATATATTCCTATATTGTTCAAGTATAATTCATTGTGATTTACTTGTCAAGTAAAATTATCACTTCAGCAGAGGTTGCTTGTTTCCCTGAAACATGAACTGTTGACAATATGCCCTTTGATTCACAGCAGACTAGGCTAAATCATCATCAGCAAAGCTACTCTGCTAATTAAATCATGCCACAGGTTCACTGTACTTCTGAGATGGAGGGCTCTTGGAACCGTGGCTACAAAATGGAGCTCTCTTGTGTTGTGAGTCGCCACCATGAGCACACACTAAATGGCTTAGTCTTCTTTACCTTTTCACTTCCCTTCTCCTCCAAGATGGGTCTATGGGTCTGCAGGTACAAGAGTTACAACCCCCCCCCCCCCCCCCCCCACCCGCCGACGGGCCTTAACATTGTAATAAGAAAATAAAGAGATACTGTTTCTTTTACTGAACATGTGTATGTTATTTGTAAGCCCACTCTGTTTTAAAATCCTGCCTATATCGCTTCCCAATAAGTGGGTAATTTACAAAACTAGTCAAGTTCAGTTGTCAATGTATACGGTAAACTTGACACTGAACATCCAAAGCTACTGAAAACCTACAGCCATTGTACAAGGAGTAATGAAAATGTTTTAATAGATGGGACTCCACATGAGAAGTCACAACCTCGTCCTGTGTTTGTTTAATCCTGCCGATAACTACACTGTTATCAAGTGACGTTGATCACTTAAGATCACATGATCATCCAATTTAAATAAAGAAGAGCAGTGAACAGTTAAGAAATACAATTTTTCAGAGGGACAGCCATTGAATTACTTTAAAGTTCAGAAGCTAGTGTAGATGATGACCAGTGGGTGTCATACTGTAAGGCAGATAATTCTTTGGGGCTGCCTGTACCTGAAATCCATTCCACTGCCTGTACCTGAAATCCATTACACTCTGAAAAACTACATGGCAGCAAAGCTGCTACACCGCCTTACAGAAAAACAAAATCAGCACAGTGCATCATGATGTAAAGAAAAGTTTTAAAGTTTGACATCCTGGCATTTGATTAGGTCTATTAAAAGCCAAGGAAACTAGGTTTATTGCTATGAAATTCCTAAGAAGTTGTAAAACATACTGCAAATGTTTAAATGTCTGTGAACAAACCTGGGTGCAAAAGACCTCTATATTGTGTGCCCAGACAATACTGTCAGCACCAAATATCCCAAGTGGTGTAGCTGGCAATTAGGTCCCTTGAGTCTGAGGGACCTGTGTGCCTGCTACACCCATGGGTATTTGGATCTTCCTACCTGAGTAATTGTTTTCCTGAACTCCAGAGAGGAGAACTTGCTTTCTAACATGTTCCTGCATCCAACCAGAATCCTGGGCTTAACTTCTGGTAACATACATCCCCCACCCATCTTTTATTATTATTATTATTATTATTATTATTATTATTATTATTATTTCTTTACTTTCTCAGACGTTAAGTCTGGTTAAAAATGGAAAGTGACGCGGACCTTGATCAAGCGTGACTTCCTTTTAACTGTACAGTATATGTTACATTGTATTTAGGAACTTTCGGGTTATTGAACACGTATCAATAATTCCGGATTTCTGTAGTTGTATATATATGTTTGGATGTAGCTGTATTGCGTTGATGTACTGGTGGATATTGTGTGGTATGACTCCTGTAGTTGATAGTATAATCGGTATAATGTCAACTTTATCCTGATGCCACACGTCCTTGACTTCCTCAGCCAGTTGGATGTATTTTTCAGTTTTTTCTCCTGTTTTCTTCTGTATATTTGTTGTATTGGGTATGGATATTTCGATTAGTTGTGTTAATTTCTTCTTTTTATTGGTGAGTATGATGTCAGGTTTGTTATGTGGTGTTGTTTTATCTGTTATAATGGTTCTGTTCCAGTGTAATTTGTATTCATCATTCTCCAGTACATTTTGTGGTGCATACTTGTATGTGGGAACGTGTTGTTTTATTAGTTTATTTTTTATGGCAAGTTGTTGATGTATTATTTTTGCTACATTGTCATGTCTTCTGGGGTATTCTGTATTTGCTAGTATTGTACATCCACTTGTGATGTGATCTACTGTTTCTATTTGTTGTTTGCAAAGTCTGCATTTATCTGTTGTGGTATTGGGATCTTTAATAATATGCTTGCTGTAATATCTGGTGTTTATTGTTTGATCCTGTATTGCAGTCATGAATCCTTCCGTCTCACTGTATATATTGCCTTTTCTTAGCCATATGTTGGATGCGTCTTGATCGATGTGTGGCTGTGTTAGATGATACGGGTGCTTGCCATGTAGTGTTTTCTTTTTCCAATTTACTTTCTTCATATCTGTTGATGTTATGTGATCTAAAGGGTTGTAGAAGTGGTTATGAAATTGCAGTGGTGTAGCCAATGTATTTATATGAGTGATTGCTTTGTGTATTTTGCTAGTTTCTGCTCGTTCTAGAAAGAATTTTCTTAAATTGTCTACCTGTCCATAATGTAGGTTTTTTATGTCGATGAATTCCCTTCCTCCTTCCTTTCTGCTTAATGTGAATCTTTCTGTTGCTGAATGTATGTGATGTATTCTATATTTGTGGCATTGTGATCGTGTAAGTGTATTGAGTGCTTCTAGGTCTGTGTTAGTCCATTTCACTACTCCAAATGAGTAGGTCAATATTGGTATAGCACAAGTATTTATAGCTTTTGTCTTGTTTCTTGCTGTCATTTCTGTTTTCAGTATTTTTGTTAGTCTTTGTCTATATTTTTCTTTTAGTTCTTCTTTAATATTTGTATTATCTATTCCTATTTTTTGTCTGTATCCTAGATATTTATAGGCATCTGTTTTTTCCATCGCTTCTATGGAGTCGCTGTGGTTATCCAATATGTAATCTTCTTGTTTAGTGTGTTTTCCCTTGACTATGCTATTTTTCTTACATTTGTCTGCTCTAAAAGCCATATTTATATCATTGCTGAATACTTCTGTTATCTTTAGTTGAGTTGTTGATTGGTTGCTGCTAGTAGTTTTAGATCATCCATGTATAGCAAATGTGTGATTTTGTGTGGGTATGTTCCAGTAATATTATATCCATAATTTGTATTATTTAGCATGTTGGATAGTGGGTTCAGAGCAAGACAGAACCAGAAAGGACTTAATGGGTCTCCTTGGTATATTCCACGCTTAATCTGTATTGGCTGTGATGTGATATTATCTGAATTTGTTTGGATATTAAGTGTGGTTTTCCAGTTTTTCATTACTATGTTTAGGAACTGTATCAATTTAGGATCTACTTTGTATATTTCCAATATGTGTAGTAACCATGAGTGGGGTACACTATCAAAAGCTTTTTGGTAATCAATGTATGCGTAGTGTAGCGACCTTTGTTTAGTTTTAGCTTGATATGTCACCTCTGTATCTATTATCAGTTGCTCTTTACATCCTCGTGCTCCTTTGCAGCAGCCTTTTTGTTCTTCATTTATAATTTTGTTCTGTGTCGTATGTGTCATTAATTTCTGTGTAATGACTGAAGTTAATATTTTGTAGATTGTTGGTAGGCATGTTATGGGGCGATATTTAGCTGGGTTTGCTGTGTCTGCTTGATCTTTAGGTTTCAGATAGGTTATTCCATGTGTAAGTGTATCAGGGAATGTGTATGGGTCTGCAATGTAACTGTTAAATAATTTAGTTAGATGTGAATGTGTTGAGGTGAATTTCTTTAGCCAGAAATTTGCTATTTTATCATTTCCAGGGGCTTTCCAATTGTGTGTAGAATTAATTGCTCGGGTGACTTCATGTTGCAAAATGATCACTTCAGGCATTTGTGGTATCATCTTGTATGAGTCTGTTCCTGCTTGTATCCACCGTGCATGTCTGTTATGTTGTACCGGGTTTGACCATATGTTGCTCCAGAAGTGTTCCATGTCTGTTATGTTTGGTGGATTGTCTATTTTAATGTGTGTGTTAGCTATTGTCTGGTAAAATTTCTTTTGGTTTGTGTTGAATGTTTGGTTTTGTTTCCTTCTATTTTCACTTTTTTTGTATCTTCTAAGTCGTTTGGCCAATGCTTGTAATTTCTGCTTCTTTTCATCTAATTGCTCTAATGCTTCTTGTTGTGAGATTTTACCTAACGTTTTTTGTTTTTTGTCTGATATTTCATTTCTTATAAATTGTGTTAGCTGTCCGATGTCTTTTCTCAGTTTTTCTATTCTGATCTGTAGCCTGTGTTGCCATGCTGGTTTTGTAGGTTTCTTCTGTGTGTTGGTTGGTTCTGATCTCTGCCTAGTGTGTATATTTAGTGTAGTGAGTGCTCCTATATAAACCAGTAGTTGTAACTCTTCCATAGTTGTGTTTGATTGTGTTGATAGTTTTTATTGTTGTTTCGACTTGTGGGTTATTTGGCGGTCTATGCAAGAATGGTCTAATGTCTGTATTTGTGTCTTTGTATTCTATATATGTCAGCTGAAATTTTTCTTCTATATCTAACATGTGTGTCACTTCGTGTTCTATTTGCGCTTGTTCTGGTGGCTGTCTTAAGATTTCATTTTCCTCTGATTGTTTAATTGATGCGTGTTGTCCTTTGTTTGTTTGCTCTGGGATGTTTGAGTCCATTACTGTATTTTCTTCTTCTTCTTCTGATTGCACATTATTTTGTTCCAGTATTTGTTGTACTTGTTCTTTGATGTTTTCTAATTCTGACTGGGGTATCCTGTTATCATCATCATCATCATCATCATCATCATCATTATTATTATTATTATTATTATTATTATTATTATTTTATATATACAGGAAGTATGTACATAAAGTCCAGGAATACTTTCAATTATTTATTGCACACGAACTAAACATTGTACAGATGTCATACATATTGCACTTTGAAGAGAAACTCTGAAAGTTTTTTGCAAACATTCAATATGCGAACCATGAGTGACCCGGCAGATGTCAATATGGTAATTGAATTCTTGCCATACCCATCCCAGCATGACATGATCGATTGTGGCAGTCACTTCCCGTATTCTCTCCCGGAGCTCTGCTACATCACGTGGTAGATGTGGTACATACATGAGATCTTTAATGTGTCCCCACAGAAAAAAGTCCCACACAGTGAGGTCTGGTGATCGGGGAGGCCATTTCATGAAACAGCTGTCACTTTCTGTAGCACGGCTGATTCATCGATGTGGCAGCTCCGTGCTCAGGTACAAGCGAACTTCACGATGAAAATGGGGTGGAGCCCCATCCTGCTAAAAGATGAACGGAGAGTTCGATCGCATTTGAGGCATCAGCAATTGCTGCAACATGTCCAAGTAGGAATATCCAGTGACAGTGCTCTCGGCGAAGAAGAATGACGCCCATACAGTTTTCAATGTGACAAGGCACAAAAAACATTTACCTTTGGGGAATCATGCTCAAATTCAATGCATTTGTGTGGATGCTTTGTACCCCAGATTCAACAATTATGCCTGTTCACTTTCCCATTAGTGTGAAAAGTGGCTTCGTCGCCAAAAATTAAGCGATCAACAATGCCACCACCATCCTCATTCAATTGTTGCAACTGCAAACAAAACTCAAGACACTTGTCTTTGTCATTGTCATTGAGCTTCTGCACTGGCCCAATTTGAATGGTTTCATTGACAGCTTCTGTTGCAGGACTTTCCACACTGTCATTGGAGCCATTTCGAGTTCACTGGATGCACGACACACCGATTTCTTTGGACTCCTTATGAATGTGTCTTATACGCGCTCCACACTCACTTCACTCACACTGGGACATCTGCTTCTCTTTGCCGGGCCCAAGCAACCTGTCACAACAAATTTGTTGTGCCAGTGGTAAATGGCCTTCTTTGTTGGTGGTTTCTTACTGTACTTAGTTCCTTAGTTCTAAACATCCGCTGAACAGCTGTAGTGCACTTGTTTTTGTTGAATTCCAACACACAGAAAGCTCACTCCATACCTGAACTCGCCGTGTTTGTGATTAGGTCTGACTATTGGCAAAATTACTAAACCACGCTGTGGCGGTATACATAAAAAAAACTGTTAGGGTTTCTCTTCAAAATGACACATGTATGATATCTGCACAATGTTTGGTTCTTGTGCAATAAATAACTGAAAGTGTTCCCATACTTTATGTACACCCTGTATTATTTATTTACTCAGTTATTTTTAATAATTTTTTGTCCCAATCACCCCCCCCCCCCCCCCTCTCTCTGTTTTCCTCCCCATCTCCTTTTCAGTTTTTAGTTTCACTCTTTGTTTCACTTCTTGCTTCTCTTCCTCTATCTCTTTTTATTTCTTACTCTGCCCCTATATCATCTTTGGACTGATGCTGGCTCAGTGCTTACCAATATACTCCCTTGTGCTTCTTACTCTCTCAGACACCTCCTCCTTCCATCCTCACAACAGGTGGGTCCTTTTCATCTTGAGGTTGAGGATTTTACCCTCACCTTAATCTGCAATCTCTCTCTCTTTTCTCCCTGAATAGTTCCGAAGGCTTGGAATACTAACCTCCCACCCCCTTCAACAATACCTAAATATGCTTATCAATGGTACTGGAATTTCGCACACTGAAGGTAAGAACTGGAGAGCCACTCAGTCTCTCTGTAACTTTATAGTTACATTCAAGATATTTCATGACTTTCTACCCTGCCATCATACAGCCCACAAGTTGATCACTTCATGGTATTCACAAATGACACACGAGATAAGCCTCTTCTCAAGAAGTTCATTAGCAGAAACATTTTCACAGCAACTTTCAGTTTAGGAAATAACCAATGGAAACCTTATTCCTCTAGCACCATTAGAGCTTTCGGTAAACTTCTGAGATATTCTGATGATAAATTAGCACTATCAACTGAATAAGTACACACATTTGAATAACATTATGCATGCATATTAGCACAAGAGAGACCAGCACATATGGCAAATAGGTGATATGACGGTGAATCATTTAAGTGATGGTAGTACTAGACAGGAATCTGTTTCTCACAGATGTCGAGTCGTGCACGACTTGTGATTCACATGGTGAATGTGATGACCTAGGTAATTGTACAGAAGCTGAATTGTTGCAAAATTAACTGAATTTGGGGATCATGGAAGTGCTTCAAGTATTGACCCTGCTATAAGAGACATTTTTGGACACTTCTGTGTGTATAGAAAGATTTCACTCTCAGGAGTGTCCCCTATTGGAAGAAATGGTCCCAAAAAACATTTGATGAACATTGCCTAGATTATAATTTTGCTCTTACTGCCTTGTGTTCCTCCAGCAATGCATGTAGGTGTTGGTTCTCCGACTGGGCACAGTGCTGTTAACCCATATTATAAAGCAGTAAATGCTACTGCTGGAAAATGTGTAGTGTACAGACATAATCACTAGCATGGCAAATACACTGCCTGACAAAAAAGTGAAGCACCCAGAGTACATGATTGGATGCTATGGAACAGTGAGCTGGGACCACCACACCTACTTTCCTAGCAGTCATTAATTTTTTTCTGCTCATTTTCCACTTCAAATATAGTATTTTACGTACTGTGTATGTAACATACATTTGAATCCTTCAGAACATTAATCAGATGGTGCTTCATGTAAATTCATTACTCAGACTACAATTATTTACATGCTGATTACAATTTAAAGTGAGCTGGTCAACCATGTTGAACATATTGATGCATATCACCACAAATCTATGACCCCTGCCTTTACAGTTTTACGGTCCCAGATACACTAAACACTATGTCAGCCATCCTTGCATTTGTTCAATAATTGAAATAGGGAATGGTGCTGCAGTCCTCTACTGTAAATGAGTTTTTGAAAGCTAGGTTTAGAATTTCAGCGTTCTCCTTATCATCATCCGTTACATTACCCGTACTGTCAGCAAGCGAAGGTATTGAATTATTTGTAGCGTTCATAGATTTTACGTACGACCAACATTTTTTGGGGTTGTTTTTAGAATCTGCAGATAAAATATTGCTTTCAAATTTATTAAAAGAATCTCTCATTGACCTTTTGACAGATGCTTTCATTTCGCATAATTTCTGTTTGTCAGCAGGGCAGTGACTACGTTTAAAACGACTTTGCAAAATTCTCTGCTTTCTCAGTAACTTCCTAATATGTTTGTTGAATCAAGGAGGATCCTTTCCCTCCCCTATATTCTCCAGAATGCGGTGGACAATACCTTTAAATTCCAACCAAAGATGCTCAGTACCTTTGTGTCCCGTAGTGAATACTTGGAGCTGACTATGAAGATATTCATTAATGACACTTTTATTTGCTTTCCCAAACAAGAAAACTGTACGCTTTTTTTTTTTCTTTTTTTTTTCCTTTCTTCTTCCACTGGCATAGAAGCCACAGTGACATTATGGTCACTAATAACTCCTTCTAGATTAACTTCCTCAAAAAGATCAGGTCTGTTTGTCACCAAGATATCTAATATGTTGCCATCTTGAGTTGGTTTTCTAACCAATTGCTCAAGGTTGTATGTTGAGAGCGCTCCTGGAATAACTTCACACGAGTCTTTGCTTCTGCCCTTGTGATAAATGTGTAATTTTCCCAGTCAATGGACACCAGCTTAAACTCTCCACCTATAACTAATGGATAATTTGGATATTTATTTCCTATGTACTCAAGACTTTCCCTGAAACATTCTGCAACATTTGTTGCAGATGCTGGTGGTCTATAAAAACATCCTAACACAATGGACACTCCTTCTCTGATTGACAGCTTTATCCAGACTATTTCACAGTCCGGTCCAGTATTGATCTCAACTGCGTTTAAACAGCTTTTAACTGCAATGAACACACCACTTCCCATAGCATCAGTTCTATCCTTCCTAAACATGGTCCAATCTGAGTTCAAAATTACACTGCTACCTATGTCTGGTTTCCACCAGCTTTCGGTACCTAATACAATATTGGCATTACTACTGTTTATTTCGGAGAGCAACTCAGGGATCTTGCTACAGACACTTCGACAATTTACTAACATGAGATTAAGCATATTTAAATTCTTTGGAATGACATGTTAAGGCAAACTAGCAATTTTTACAGTTGGCACACCCACATCATTGTCACGAACTGGTAATTTTTTCAGGCTAATGGTTTGTTTCCTGTGGGGAGGAACCTAATCTAAAAAAAACCTATGTGCATGCCACAATTACTGTGCTACCCATGTAGCTGCTTCCTATGTGTAGTCCACCACTGATCTATCAAGGGGCATCTTACGACCCCATAGTGTAGGTTGAGGAATCTACAACCATTTTCGTCACAGTCGACATAGCCTCTGGTTTAGATTCTCCACTAGAATCCAAACCAGAGGACCCCGGTCCACCCTGGGTACGATGCTGGAAATCGTCAGCTTGGCTTCCACTCCTCGAGAGATGGAGGTCGTCTACGCCAATTTAGCCAGCTGTCGAAAGGACCCAAGGATTTCCTTGGAACACTGACGATTGGCATCGTTGGTGCCAACATGTGCAACAATCTGCAGCTGGCTGCAACCTGCACACTCGATAGCCACCGGAAGAGCTTTTTCCACATCTTGGACAAGGCCCCCCAGCAAGCACACAGAGTGAACTTTGGACTTCTTCCCCACCCTAGCCATTATGTTCCCGAGGGGCTCCATGACCTGCCTAACATTGGAGCTCCCAATAACTAACAAATCCCTATCCCACATACCTGTCCCGAACTTGCTAAAGGAGTGGCCACTATCCTGGCAGAAGGTGCATTCTCAACCAGCTCAGCCTCAGCCCCACCCCCTGAACAGATTGCGCACTGAATCTATTAGCAAAGTGCATGGGATTTGGCAGGAACCTGCGTCCCCCATGCAGCCTTTGCCTTGAGGCTCGAGACCTCGACATAGTCCGCCACCCACACTGAGGTGAGAGTGGGCTGGACGGCTCAGTCGCACCTGAGGTCGGCTCAGTCGCACCTGATGTCGGCTCAGTGACAGAGCTGTGATATGCCCCCTGCACATCTAGTACAGCAGAGGCTGCCCCAGGCACCCCATACCCACCACACATCAAGATGGCACTCTGGAGCCTGTTGACTGTGGCCAACAAAGCTTACAGCTGTGTTTCGACTGTGTTTAACTCCTCCTTCAGCCGCACACAACAGACACAGTCCGTATCCATCTAGCTAATATGTAATTTACTATAAGAAACTTAAGGAAACCTACTGCCACACAAGGTTAATGACTACACTCTAGTTGGCAAAAAGGACACTCAACAATGAAAAACAATAAAAATGTATGTTGGAATATTATTAAAGAATTAAACAGTAACCTACTGTAAGCTACACCTACTGATTATCCCCCATATTTATAATATAAGCAAACATTTACGTACACGTGAAAATGACCTAATAAAACTATAAAAATCGCTATCTTCAATGTATCAAGTCTAAATAACACTAATAAATGTAAATACTGAGTATTGTACACTGACTTAATTGATAATCCCACATATTAAACGTCGGTTAAAAATGTAAACAAACATTTGTGCAGTCTACATATACACTATGTGATCAAAAGTATTCAGACACCTGGCTGAAAATGACTTACAAGTTCATGGCACCCTCCTTTGGTAATGCTGGAATTCGATATGGTGTTGACCCACCCTTAGCCTTGATGACAGCTTCCACTCTCGTAGGCATATGTTCAGTCAGGTGCTGGAAGATTTCTTAGGGGATTGGCAGCCCATTCGTCACAGAGTGTTACTCCTCATATCACTGTGCGGGTATCCATCAGGTATGACTTCAGTTTATGGCTGGTAGTGACAGAGGGAGCTCTGATGCACTATAGTACATCAGGGACATCCAGCATCCTCAAGCAGGAGAGACATCAATGTCAGTCAGTGAGGCCTGGCATGGAGTCGACATTCCAAAACATCCCAAACGTGTTCTATAGGATTCAGGTCAGGACTCTGTGCAGGCCAGTCCATTACAGGGATGTTATTGTCATGCAACCACTCCACCACAGGCTGTGCATTACGAACAGGTGCTTAGTCATGTTGAAAGATGCAATCGCCATCCTTGAATTGCTCTTCAGCAGTGGGAAGCAAGAAAGTGCTTAAAACATCAATGTAGTCCTGTGCTGTGATAGTGCCATGCAAAACAACAAGGGGTGCAGCAAGCCCCCTCCATGAAAAACACAACCACACCATAACACCACCGCCTACGAATTTTACTGTTGGCACTACGCCCGCTGGCAGATGACGTTCACCGGGCATTCACCAGACCCACACCCTGCCATTGGATTGCCACATTGTGTACCATGATTCGTCACTCCACCCAACGTTTTTCCACTGTTCAATCATTCAATGTTTACACTCTTGAAACCAAGCGAAGCATTGTTTGGCATTTACTGGCGTGATGTGTGGCTTATGAGCAGCCACTCAACCATGAAATCCAAGTTTTCTCACCTCCCCCCTCACTGTCCTGGTACTCGCAGTGGATCCTGATGCAATTTGGAATTTCTGTGTGATGGTCTGAATAGATGTCTGCCTATTACACATTATGACCCTCTTCAACAGTCGGCGGTCTCTGTCAGTCAACAGACGAGGTCGGCCTGTACGCTTTTGTGCTGTATGAGTCCCTTTATGTTTCCACTTCACTATCACATCGGAAACAGTGGACCTAGGGATGTTTAGGAGTGCAGAAATCTCACATACTAACGTATGATACAAGAGACATCCAGTCACCTGACCATGTTCGAAGTACATGAGTTCCACAGAGTGCCCCATTCTGCTCTCTCATGATGTCTAATGACTACTGAGGTCACTGATATGGAGTACATGGCAGTAGGTGGCAGCACAATGCACCCTATATGAAAAACTTATGTTTTGGGGTGTGTCCAGATGGTTTCGATCACATAGTGTAAATGTGACTCACTCAGTCTGTTAATTGAAAACAGTGACTTGTATTATATTTCAGGAATACTCATTGTAAATATTATAATTGATCACATCTGACCACCACATGGGAGCATCACCGTATTTTCCACCAAGTACATCGTAATCCATTCACATCTCTGCCTGCTATTTGAGAACAAGTAATAGATGCCTTGCAACATTGTGTGTCAGCCTGCACCACTGGTTGGAGACTAGCAGCAGCTGGACTTGAGAATTATCACTTGTGCATACGCTGCTGTTAACACCATATCGCAAATGGCTGTATCCGTAGTGGTTCCGTGACTGAGAAGCTGGGACTGCCAATGAATGGCATCACATCGTGTTTAGTGATGAACCCGAGCTCTGCACTACCCCAGATCACCAGCACTGGCGAGCATGGTGGCGATATGGGGAGAGGTCCCTTGCTTCCAATGTTTTGAAGGGGCACATAGGTGTTACTCCTCATATCACTGTGCAGGTATCTATCATGTATGACTTCAGTTTATGGCTGGTAGTGACTGAGGAAGCTCTGATGCACAATAGTACATCAGGGACATCCAGCATCCTCAAGCATTACCTCTCAAACCACAGAATTGTGGTGTCATTTTTCAACAGGAAACATGTCTCTATGAACTGTCTGCATGATGTTGAGGTACTCCCACAGCTTGAAAGATCCCCAGATCTATCCCTGAAAGAACATATGTAGTACCAGTTTGGACATCAACTCCACCTCAGTGCCTGTATCCACGATATAAAGGAACAATTACAACAGTTGTGAGCCAGCTTTCCTTGGAAGAGGATAGAATAGCTTTATGACACCCTTGCTAAAAAAATCTGTGCAAGCATCCAGACCAAAGAGGGTGTAGTCTCACACTAACAAATGCGCCAAGTTCTTTGTAAATTTGACTCAGAATCATAAGCACTGAAATATGACATCACACATCCCCTCAACCCTTGAAGTTTGATTTTGTTTTCTCTCCCCTTCTAGGTGATTCACTTTCTTTGTCAGGCAGTTTATGTAGTTAACTTCTTCCAGCATTAATAGCCTCATCTAGACAAAAGTACTTTGGAGAGGAATGTAGAAACATTTCTTACCGCAGAGCTGAGTCCTAAGCTTGATGTAAACATTGCTCCCAATCGTGAAGACTTCTTTGCTACTGAATGTAAAGATAATCTGGCCATCTTTTGTGATATGGTAGAATTGCCATCTTCCAGATATTTCAGCACTAATGGAATTTGAAACGTACATAATGAAAAGTTAAAAAGGAACAACTGATTTATATTATGTTATCAATGACAGACTGTAAGAGCAAAGAGATGTGCCTTTATTCATCTCATTATTGAAAAACCAAGATAATCACTTTTGACACATTCTTCACATTTTATCAATGTTCACCTTCAATTCAATCTCCCATTTGTTTTTCAAATTGCAATATATGTTTCACATCTCTTTGCTCAATTTTAATTTAGAAGTCATGAAAATAATTTTACCGCTAAAATACAAAATTTCTGAAATAAAGTATCTTTGTAGCTATGTAACAAATCATGTTAAATTTTTTAATGAATTTTGTACTAGAGAAATGAAGTAAAGCAGTTCCTAAACATAAAGGTAAGCTACTGCATAGAACTGCTGAAATCATCAGCAAAGGAAGAATGGCAAATTTCATAAAGAATCATAAGATCCTAAGTTCTGTGCAACAAATTTTCATATGGGGTTACATCAATAGAGATTGTCCAACAATTTCAAGGCACCAAAGAATGATATTTGATAATGTTTGGTATTAATAGTGCTACTTTTTTATTATATATATGGCATTATACCATGACCGAGTAATGTGGCTGCCTGAGAGGGCAATGATGCACTGAGGAACTACTTGAAATGCTGTATAATGTGAGCAACTTTGTTCCTTATTCTTTTGTAATTCTTCTCTTGGGACAGGAATACAACAGGCTGTAAAAGGAGGGATGCGAAAAAAAGCTATCAAGCAGATATGACTTAAATTTGTGTTTACAGTTAATTTTGTTAGCTATTTAATTCCTCACAACACTGTGGAGGAGGTCAAAGATTTTTTTGGCTGAATAGCTATCTCGCTTCCTTTGTTCCAGACTAAAACTGAATGATGGTTAGTGTAAATCATTTCTCCTTCTGCAACTTGGGTTTTGTCTAGAAAGTTAAATTGACTGTTATATGTATTTTTGTTACACATTGTGCAAATCATGAATTTTTGCACATTTTCATAAACATAGGCTGTAATATTTAAGTAGTTGTAAATGGGTAGAATTTGTCCTTATATCAGTTTTCTTTCACTTTTCATGTATAAATATTCCAACATAAATATTAAGGCAATGAGTGATCAGATGATGAAAATGAGTGAATCATCCATTACGTATATTTATTTATTATTGTGAGGTGACACAACTTTACCAATATCTTTCCTCCTCTTGTATTCATTGATGTATGTTGCCACATCTGTTATTGTTCTTACAGCATCCAGGAGAGCAGGTTTGTCCTTGTGATCATCCTCTGTGCACTGGAAATAACTTACAAATGCCAGAATTACACTACACAGATCTCACTTCAGAAAGCAAAATAATATATATAAAAATTTCATGAACTGGCAAAAAGTTTGATTAGATGGCATTATATAATATTAACCAACATTTAAAATAACAGTATTACCATGTTTTGAATTACAGTAGATTTTGCATTTCTCTTATTATAGTTTCATGATTTGGTGAATTAATTACTTAAACATCAGGAAAGAACTCCTTTTTACATTTGCACTGAATCTTAGTGGATGCAGGGGGTGTGGGAAAGAGGGGGGGGGAGGGGGGGGAGGAGTGTTCTTTTGAAGACTAGGCATGAGCTGCTCTCCACCTCTCTGCACACAGATTGTAAATAAGTCCATTATGAATACAATTATCTATTCATCTTTTCACCCATTTGAGAAGCTGGAGCATCTCATCTTTTACACTATTTTAAAAATTAATGGCCAGTGAAAGTTGTATTGTGGAATATTATCACCCTCAGTACTAACATAACTTAAGCCTGTAAGTATTATTATTTTTGCTGCTGCTCACAAATGCTACAAATGAGATGTAACATATTGTCACTAGAAAAATTAATGAAAATGCACTGAAAGTTTATGATAAGCTAAGTAAACACTGCTACACTTGAATATATGAAAATTTATGAATATCACTAAAAACAATTAACAACTGTGTCAGTATTTTATTAAAATAAGAAATTTGTAAAATCTCCACATTATTATGAAAAATCATGTTGTCAACTTTTGAAGATAAGTTTCAAAATAACCATATTACCTTTATAAGTTCATTGAGAATAAGAGGATACTTCAATATCCTCTGAACAGGTTTGATCAGAATTGATCCCATATCAAAACATGCAATTTGGTATCGTAGTGTCTCCAAGCCTTTGTTAAAGATCTTCTGTATACCTTCATCTGATTCATACTGTAAATATGAACAAGAATTTCAAATTAACAAAGGAATACTGAACAATAATTATAAACTGAAACTAAATGAATCACATAAAGAATAGATTGTGACTGCAGTAACAACTGATCAAGAAGAACTTCATGTTATCTTTTTTATGCACAATATCTGTGACACCCTTGGATCTTATCACAATTGCAAAACTGCAGATCTTCATGGCCATTGTCATTGAAGGTAGGATCTTCTAGGTTGTTAGGCTTCATCTAGGTACTCTTCAATTTTTTCTACATGACTGACACTAGGACCCCTCTGCTGTGATCTTCTTCAGGATCTTCTGGTGCTTATGTTTAACTAAACCCTGTCAAAAAATAGTGTCCTGTTCACTTATAGAAAGGAGTTTTCCCACACTTATTCTGAAGAAGTGGAGTTATTGGGTAAAATTCTTCCAGCTACTGTTGGTGAGCTATCGTCGCCGGAAAGAAAGTGAAACAATCAGAGCAAGAGAGGAGACATGTTTATCAAAGTATTATTATCGTGCTGCAGAGGCAGCTTCCTGTTTGTTTGTGCTCATCATGATGGTGGTGGTGTATTTACTTCTTTCATGGCAGGAAGCTATGAAGCTGGAAGCCTATGGCTGCCTTCTCTACTGAAGTTACCTTTTTCCTAGGAAATATCAACTGCTTCTCAGACTTTCTTTCAATAAATGTTGGTTTTCTTGGCCAGCACACACAAGTTGTTGACATCAATGTCTTGCCCACAGTTCACGATGTTCTGCTTCTGCAGATTTCATACTTCCAACGGCAGGTGAGGTGGTTGTTATGTCCTTCCCATTTTACCTATACATACTACGTCACAGCGACACATGGCTTCATAGACTACCACAGTGCGGAGGTAATCAGGTGCAGTCACTTTGTTTCAGAAAAAGTCTTTTATTTTGTTCTGATTGAAAAATGTTGTCTGTATGCCATTTTTCCATAGAATTTTGCTGATGCACTCAGTAACTCTAGAAACTAATGGTTGCCTAACAGACAATGGAAAATCCAGGATGGAATGTAACAATACGAGAGAAGGAAAGTTGCTACTCAACATATAGCAGAGATGTTGAGTCACAATAGGCACAATAAAAATATTCACAAAATCATAGCTTTCAGCCATTAAGGCCTTTGTCAGTACTAGACGTGCACACGCGCGCGCACGCACACACACACACACACACACACACACACACACACACACAGGTGCGTGTGCAAATGGCCGAAAGCTATGATTGTGTGAATATTTTTATTGTGCCTATTGCGACTCAACATCTCCACTATATGGTGAGTAGCAACTTTCCTTCTCTTGTATTGTTAGGTTCCATAACAGTGTGAGATGATGATTCCTTGTCCTCCTTTTTAGCATAACTAATAATATTTTGTTTGAAAAATCTGTGAATAAGCCGCATAGTCTTGTCTTCTTTATTAAATCCATCTCTGATTCCAAGCCATTCACCAATGTGAAAGGCACATGAAGACAGTGTGTTGAGCACTGCTTGCTTCTGGGATGGGCAGTGGTGCACAAGGGAATTTAGATACCCATTTGTGTTTGTAGACTTTCTATACAAAAGTGTTGTCAGATCTTCTATAGATTGACACATATTTCTATCCAATGAAAATGGCCTGCCAATAGTTACTGGAAGAGTTTTACCGAATAACCTCACTTCTTTAGAATATATGGGGGAAAGCTCCCGTTTATACGTGAACATGTCATTGGTTTTTGACAGCACTCAGCTAAACATGAACATGAGAAAATCTCAGAAGAGTGTTCAAAACTTTAATTGTGTAGACATAATTGAAGAGGAACATGACACGACATAACAACCTAGAGATTTTACTTTCAATGTTGTCTGTCTGCCTATTTTGATGCCCAATATATGGTCCTCCTTTACATTATTGGCACTACTGAATTTATCATGTAACACATTCATAAGTAGGAATCAGCCGAATTTCAAGGATTTTTTTTTTTTTTTCCTGCAACTGCAGGAGGTTTCAACATATAGTATGTCACTATATTTCCAAATAAAGTGTTCACAATAAATCAACAATTTTTTGCCTGTTTTTCTTAAAGGAGTGAACCCCATGTTAATTATTCAGTATGCAACAATTATTTGCAATGAAACATTAACTTTTCTTAGTAGTGATAAGGTAACATCCTCTTCTCTTATGTGAAAACACAGTTTTCACTATACAATTGTTTCAAAAAGGTAAAATGTTTGCCTTGTATTTTAATGCCATACTTAGGCTACAAACACAAGTACACAATGACTGAATGTCTCAGTATTTACAATCTGTCCTGATAACAACTCAAAGTCCTCATTTCCCTTCACAAGCAATCAGCTTGCACAATCTAATTTGGATACTACAGTGCTGATGTCATTCAATTAAGACACTGTGAAAGAGACCACAAAGAGACATGGCTTCCAAAATACACATCCATTTGTCTCTGCTTTTCTGCTTTCAACCTTTTATGCAAACCAAACAGAGAATGTAATTATTTTAAAAGTTGTATATTACAAATGCTGAAATGTTTGTGCTTCAAAGCAGTTAAAACTAGCAAACAACTCTAGGATTGTATAAAATTATTCTTTTCCGTTTTCACATGTAACAAATGCATGGCTGCCAACTTTCAGACCAGTCTGTTGGCAATCACATGGCAAACATGGAAGCAGGTTTCGGGAGGGGGCTTTCCCAGAAATTTTAGAAGTTAGAAGCTTGAGTTGGGCCTTTAAATTCTATTTTTCAGACACTCTGCAATTGTAAATGTTGTTGTTGTTGTTGTTGTTGTGGTCTTCAGTCCTGAGACTGGTTTGATGCAGCTCTCCATGCTACTCTATCCTGTGCAAGCTTTTTCATCTCCCAGTACCTACTGCAACCTACATCCTTCTGAATCTGCTTAGTGTATTCATCTCTTGGTCTCCCTCTACGATTTTTACCCTCCACACTGCCCTCCAATACTAAATTGGTGATCCCTTGATGCCTCAGAACATGTCCTACCAACCGATCCCTTCTTCTGGTCAAGTTGCGCCACAAACTTCTCTTCTCCCCAATCCTATTCAATACTTCCTCATTAGTTATGTGATCTACCCATCTAATCTTCAGCATTCTTCTGTAGCACCACATTTCGAAAGCTTCTATTCTCTTCTTGTCCAAACTATTTATCGTCCATGTTTCACTTCCATACATGGCTACACTCCATACAAATACTTTCAGAAATGACTTCCTGACACTTAAATCAATACTGGATGTTAACAAATTTCTCTTCTTCAGAAACGCTTTCCTTGCCATTGCCAGCCTACATTTTATATCCTCTCTACTTCGACCATCATCAGTTATTTTGCTCCCCAAATAGCAAAACTCCTTTACTACTTTAAGTGTCTCATTTCCTAATCTAATTCCCTCAGCATCACCCGATTTAATTAGACTACATTCCATTATCCTTGTTTTGCTTTTGTTGATGTTCATCTTATATCCTCCTCTCAAGACACTGTCCATTCCATTCAACTGCTCTTCCAAGTCCTTTGCTGTCTCTGACAGAATTACAATGTCATCGGCAAACCTCAAAGTTTTTATTTCTTCTCCATGAATTTTAATACCTACTCCGAATTTTTCTTTTGTTTCCTTTACTGCTTGCTCAATATACAGATTGAACAACATCGGGGAGAGGCTACAACCCTGTCTTACTCCCTTCCCAACCACTGCTTCCCTTTCATGTCCCTCGACTCTTATAACTGCCATCTGGTTTCTGTACAAATTGTAAATAGCCTTTCGCTCCCTGTATTTTACCCCTGCCACCTTCAGAATTTGGAAGAGAGTATTCCAGTCAACATTGTCAAAAGCTTTCTCTAAGTCTACAAATGCTAGAAACGTAGGTTTGCCTTTCCTTAATCTTTCTTCTAAGATAAGTCGTAAGGTCAGTATTGCCTCACGTGTTCCAGTGTTTCTACGGAATCCAAACTGATCTTCCCCGAGGTAAATGAAAAAAAAAAAAATCAGGTTAAAAGTGGAAAATCACCAAACTGGTATCTTGAAAAATTGAAGTTCTACTGTGTTTTTTTCATATCCACTCAGGACATCAGAAAATGGCTCATTCAACTTTACTAATATTTTTAAGAAGTCATCATCTAATGGAAATTTTTCTCTCATGTAACTACATGAGTTGACAAAAAACTTCTGATATCTTCATAAAATTTTATAGCAAAAGATTTTTCAAACCTCACATGATGAATGTAGCTTCTAACGTCGACACCAATGACAATATCTTCATCTCCTTTGTGTGAGTGTGTATGTGCATTTCAGTTCTTGCAGACAGCCGGTTTAATAAATCTTACAATCACTTCTGTAAATAAGGTATTTAGGATGCTACGAAATTTATGAATTACTGGCTCTTGTTTCTGAAGGAATACATCTGCTTTGGTAAGTAACAAAAGCGTATTATGCAAAAAAGAAGATATAGATTCACAACTGGATCATTCATAATAGAGTGTATTCAACTTAACTGAGGATTGTTTATATTTTTTGAAGCTTCATCACTGAAAGATTTTACCTAAGGTTGCCACTGTTCAATTATTCTTTGTATTGATTGGAGCAAAGAGAGCCATCTTGTGCAGATGTACTTCAGTACTTTATGGGGTTTAGGGACATATATATTTTGACAAAGCTTAAAAGTAGACTATCTGTTTCAACTTTTAGGAGAATGTAATGAAGATCGATTAGAAAATCTTCAGTACCAAAATATTTGAGGCTTTTCACACCTCTTTGTTCAGCTAAATGAAGCAAGTGGCAGAAATAAGTTTGTATTCTTATGTGCAGTTGAACTTTCTTTAAAAAAAGCAGCAACTCCTTTTATATGACCCCCAGTGTATTTGCATCATCATATGCAAATGAAATGCGGTTTTTCCAGGGAATTCCTTTTCTTAGAAGCTCTTCACTCAACAGATTACAAATATTACCTGGTTACAAAAGCCACAACAGCTGACAGATGAATGCCTTGAAGCTTGTGACGTAGCCTGGTATGAAAGCAGTTTCATTCCTACCCTTTAACCTGACGCAGGGAAGAAAAATTTTTTGGTGTCACCTATCTCAGTAAGTTGTGGTGACAAAATTATTCATAGATAGGCTTCCTAAGTACTCATGAAGGAAACCTTTACAACATTTTAATAGTAGTAGTAGTAGTAGTAGTAGTAGTACATGATTAGCAAAATGTACACAGCACCTTTTCCAACTTTTTTTTTTAAAAACATCAAATTGTAAAATGTTTGTTTCCATAATTTTTAGTAACATCCCATAATTCTCTAAGTAGGGTGATAAATCCATAACAATAATGGACAATCTGTAATAATTGACAGCCATGCAAATGGCATGACATAACCACCACTTTATGTAACTTCACATATGCTTCTTTGAAAATGTAATTTAGAGGTAGAAATGTCTTACATGGATTTCATTGTGAGGCATGATTTTTTTTACTGGTCAATAATACATCCAAAAAGCCTTAAATGATTACCACAAATGGCATTAGCATTAGTAGTCATGACTTTAAACTGGATTCCCCATGCCCATAAAATGCTTGAAGGAAGTACCTGTAGGGTAACTGATGGAAGTACACTCCTGGAAATGGAAAAAAGAACACATTGACACTGGTGTGTCAGACCCACCATACTTGCTCCGGACACTGCGAGAGGGCTGTACAAGCAATGATCACACGTACGGCACAGCAGACACACCAGGAACCGCGGTGTTGGCCGTCGAATGGCGCTAGCTGCGCAGCATTTGTGCACCGCCGCCGTCAGTGTCAGCCAGTTTGCCGTGGCATATGGAGCTCCATCGCAGTCTTTAGCACTGGTAGCATGCCGCGACAGCGTGGACGTGAACCGTATGTGCAGTTGACGGACTTTGAGTGAGGGCGTATAGTGGGCATGCGGGAGGCCGGGTGGATGTACCACCGAATTGTTCAACACGTGGGGCATGAGGTCTCCACAGTACATCGATGTTGTCGCCAGTGGTCGGCGGAAGGTGCACGTGTCCGTCGACCTGGGACCGGACCGCAGCGACGCACGGATGCACGCCAAGACCGTAGGATCCTACGCAGTGCCGTAGGGGACCGCACCGCCACTTCCCAGCAAATTAGGGACACTGTTGCTCCTGGGGTATCGGCGAGGACCATTCGCAACCGTCTCCATGAAGCTGGGCAACGGTCCCGCACACCGTTAGGCCGTCTTCCGCTCACGCCCCAACATCGTGCAGCCCGCCTCCAGTGGTGTCGCGACAGGCGTGAATGGAGGGACGAATGGAGACGTGTCGTCTTCAGCGATGAGAGTCGCTTCTGCCTTGGTGCCAATGATGGTCGTATGCGTGTTTGGCGCCGTGCAGGTGAGCGCCACAATCAGGACTGCATACGACCCAGGCACACAGGGCCAACACCCGGCATCATGGTGTGGGGAGCGATCTCCTACACTGGCCGTACACCACTGGTGATCGTCGAGGGGACACTGAATAGTGCACGGTACATCCAAACCGTCATCGAACCCGCCGTTCTACCATTCCTAGACCGGCAAGGGAACTTGCTGTTCCAACAGGACAATGCACGTCCGCATGTATCCCGTGCCACCCAACGTGCTCTAGAAGGTGTAAGTCAACTACCCTGGCCAGCAAGATCTCCGGATCTGTCCCCCATTGAGCATGTTTGGGACTGGATGAAGCGTCGTCTCACGCGGTCTGCACGTCCAGCACGAACGCTGGTCCAACTGAGGCGCCAGGTGGAAATGGCATGGCAAGCCGTTCCACAGGACTACATCCAGCATCTCTACGATCGTCTCCATGGGAGAATAGCAGCCTGCATTGTTGCGAAAGGTGGATATACACTGTACTAGTGCCGACATTGTGCATGCTCTGTTGCCTGTGTCTATGTGCCTGTGGTTCTGTCAGTGTGATCATGTGATGTATCTGACCCCAGGAATGTGTCAATAAAGTTTCCCCTTCCTGGGGCAATGAATTCACGGTGTTCTTATTTCAATTTCCAGGAGTGTATTTTCGACAGACAGAGGATGACAAACTAAAGGCCAAAATACCAAATGTCTTTTTCCAAAGCTATTTCACAGAGGAAGACTGCACTGTAGTTCCTTCTCTAGATTGTCACACAGATGACAAAATGGTAGATATCGAAATAGATGACAGAAGGATAGAAAAACAATTAAAATTGCTCAAAAGAGGAAAGGCCGCTGGAGCTGATGGGATACCAGTTCGATTTTACACAGAGTACGCGAAGGAACTTGCCCCCCTTCTTGCAGTGGTGTACCGTAGGTCTCTAGAAGAGTGTAGCATTCCAAAGGATTGGAAAAGGCCACAGGTCATCCCAGTTTTCAAGAAGGAACGTCGAACAGATGTGCAGAACTATAGGCCAATATCTCAAACGTCGATCAGTTGTAGAATTTTGGAACACGTATTATGTTCGAGTATAATGACTTTTCTGGAGACTAGAAATCTACTCTGCAGGAATCAGCATGGGTTTCGAAAAAGACGATCGTGTGAAACCCAGCTCGTGCTATTCGTCCACGTGACTCAGAGGGCCATAGACACGGGTTCCCAGGTAGATGCCGTGTTTCTTGACTTCCTCAAGGTGTTCAATACAGTTCCCCACAGTCATTTAATGAACAAAGTAAGAGCATATGGACTATCAGACAAACTGTGTGATTGGATTGAACAGTTCCTAGATAACAGAACGCAGCATGTCATTCTCAATGGAGAGAAGTGTTCCGAAGTAAGAGTGATTTCAGGTGTGCCGCAGGGGACTGTTGTAGGACCGCTGCTATTCACAATATACATAAATGACCTTGTGGATAACATCAGAAGATCACTGAGGCTTTTTGCGGATGATGCTGTAGTATATCGAGGGGTTGTAACAATGGAAAATTTTACAGAAATGCAGGAGGATCTGCAATAAATTGACGCTTGGTGCAGGGAATGGCAATTGAATCTCAATGTAGACAAGTGTAATGTGCTGCGAATACACAGAAAGAAAGATCCCTTATCATTTAGCTACAACGTAGCAGGTCAGCAACTGGAAGAAGTTAATTCCATAAATTATCTGGGAGTAGGCATTAGGAGTGATTTAAAATGGAATGATCATATAAAGTTGATCGTCGGTAAAGCAGGTGCCAGACTGAGATTCATTGGAAGAATCCTAAGGAAATGAAATCTGAAAACAAAGGAAGTAGGTTACAGTACACTTGTTCGCCCACTGCTTGAATATTGCTCACCAGTGTGGGATCCGTACCAGATAGGGTTGATAGAAGAGATAGAGAAGATCCAACGGAGAGCAGTGCACTTCGTTACAGGATCATTCAGTAATCGTGAAAGTGTTACGGAGATGATAAATAAACTCCAGTGGAAGACTCTGCAGGAGAGACGCTCAGTAGCTCGGTACGGGCTTTTGTTGAAGTTTCGAGAACATACCTTCACTGAGGAGTCAAGCAGTATATTGCTCCCTCCTACGTATATCTCGCGAAGAGACCATGAGGATAAAATCAGAGAGATTAGAGCCCACACAGAGGCATACCGACAATCTTTCTTTCTACGAACAATATGAGACTGGAATAGAAGGGGGAACCGATAGAGGTACTCAAAGTACCCTCCGCCACACACCGTCAGGCGGCTTGCGGAGTATGGATGTAGATGTAGACGTAGATGTAGATTTCCTTACGGTGTGTTTACAGTGTCTTGGCACAGCAGTGGTTTTAAAAATATTGCTTCTGATTTTGGCCATACTGAACATTTTTATAAATAGTACCCAAACTTTTCCCTCATTTCAATTCAATCAATCAATCACTATATAACCTCTGGCATTGGCAATGGGAAACAACAAGTTTTCAGACTTCTGTTACACGTCAACACAACTGAACTGTGCCCATACAGCAACCAGTATGGGAAGACTCCCAGGTCAACAGTCAACATCAGAGGGAAAAGATAGCAAATTAATGACAGATCAATGGGAAGAAAAATATTTGTGATAACTAATTGCATTAATAGTTATAGGTACTGATAATTTGCTTAAGCATGAGTGAAGAACACAATGCACATTATCTTAGGTTGTGATAAGTGAGAGGAAACAATATCAATAGAGAATAGGTAATGCATGAAACATGATGTTTTTGCCAATATGCACCAGCAAAAAACGTACTTTCATGATTACAGTGACTTTGCAAAGCTTAAAGTTATTGAAACTGTTCAACAGATCTTTCAGTTAGGATCATGCTGTAGAGCAACAATACAGGCAGAGAAGTACTTTTAGTAATTTAAGAACCTAAATCAATTGCAAATGAAGATGCTCCTCATTATCAGTCTGCATTTACCATGAATCTTCCAGTACCAAGATAGCACAAAAGAACACGTGTCAGTTCCAGTAATAAGACAGAATAAATAACATATATAGAACATTGTAGAGCAATATCTGTCACAGGGTCCAGAAACAAACCACACGTTCAAACATGATGAGCCCTGACAAAGAAAATCTCCCCAAAAACACGGGTGGCTTTAGAAGTCATTATTTAGGTGAAAATACGGCTCAAAGCCTTTGCAAGATATATTTTGCAAATCACAGAGGTAAGTAAACAGTCAATTCTCATCCATCTAGAATTCTCGAGACAATTTGCTGATATGAGCAATTTCTTTTTATGTGATGGTGCTTGTTCTGCACAACATTCTTTGAATGTGTAAATAGTATGGCTGACATAATTGCTTCAGTCCTAGGGTACAGAGAACACATCGCAAATGGCATGCTGTGCACCATCTTTGGGAAGCAAATGATTTCACATATCAAGGATGTTGGTAACCCTGCATTATGTAATTAATGTAAATTTTTTTGTCATAATTGATAAGAAATGAAAATCTAATTTGTAACATCTCCTGGTGTTACACATATAATTAAGTGTGTGTACCTTCATCTGGGGGAGGGGGGGGGGGGGGCACTGTTACACTAAGGTTTCTTCTTCACTTTTTCCCATTTCTCTATGGTATCAGCATTGTTATATGAGTTGTGGGAACATAAGCGGTAACTGGCGGTTGTATGCCCATCTTGACACCACCTCTCCTGCCAGGATGGAACTCATATACCACATCTGTCTGTGTCTACAGTAAATCTCTTGTTCAAGTTTGAGAATGTTTCTTCTAAATGTTTGTGTAGCATGTATCTGACATGTGTAACACCAGGAGATTCTTCAAATTAGATTTTCATTTCTTATCAGATACACATTTATGACAAAAAAAATTACTCTAATTACATCTCTGTTCATCTCCTCCTTCCCCCTCTCTATGTCAATATCCTCCCTCCCCCTCTCTGTTTATCTACTCCTCTCCCTCCCTCTGATCTTGAGCCTTGTTTATTATTATTGCAAATTCAGACTCTGTAGTAGTATTGTAATCATAAGCTGATAAGCCACAAATACAACTTTTCTGTTTTCTGTGGAAACAGACTGCAATGGAGAAAACAAAATGGCACATTGCTGTATACACAGTTTCTGTTTAAAAATATATTTAATGAGAAATAGTATGTATGGGAGAAACAATTTTTCTAATGGTTTAAATACTCAACCATCAGAGTCATGAGAAAGAAAACAAAACCACACTAATTCAAACCACTGAAAAGCACAGTAGCCTCTTTCTTGCAAGGTTTTAACAGAAAACCCATACATTGTTGTTTAAAAATGTATAATCTGTATCCATATGAATATTCTTTACAGTATCACGCAAAAACATGATTTGTGTGTATATAGCAAGTATACAGGGTGGTCCATTGATAGTGACCGGGCCAATATATCAAGAAATGAGTATCAAACGAAAAAACTGCAAAGAACGAAACTAGTCTAGCTTGAAGGGGGAAACCAGATGGCACTATGGTTGGGCCGCTAGATGGCGCTGCCACAGGTCAAACGGATATCAAATGTTTTTTTTTTTTTTTAAATAGGAACCCCCATTTTTTATTACATATTCGTGTAGAACCTAAAGAAATATGAATGTTTTAGTTGAACCACTTTTTTTGCTTTGTGATAGATGGCGCTGTAATAGTCACAAATGTATAAGTATGTGGTATAACGTAACATTCCACCAGTGCGGATGGTATTTGCTTCGTGATACATTACCCTTGTTAAAATGGACCGTTTACCAATTGCGGAAAAGGTCGATATCGTATTGATGTACGGCTATTGTGATCAAAATGCCCAATGGGCATGTGCTATGTTTGCTGCTCGGTATCCTGGATGACATCATCCAAGTGTTTGGACCATTCGCCAGATAGTTACGTTATTTAAGGAAACGGGAAGTGTTCAGCCACATGTGAAACATCAACCACAACCTGCAACAAATGATGATGCCCAGGTACGTGTTTTAGCTGCTGTCATGGCTAATCCGCACATCAGTAGCAGACAAATTGCGCGAGAATTGGGAATCTCAAAAACATCGGTGTTGAGAATGCTACATCAACATCGATTGCACCCGTACTATATATTTATGTACCAGGAATTGCATGGCGATGACTTTGAATGTCGTGTACAGTTCTGCCACTGGGCACAAGAAAAATTACGGGATGATGACAGATTTTTTGCACGGGTTCTATTTAGTGACGAAGCGTCATTCACCAACAGCGGTAACGTAAACCGGCATAATATGCACTATTGGGCAACGGAAAATCCACGATAGCTGCGACAAGTGGAACATCAATGATCTTGGCGGGTTAATGTATGGTGAGGCATTATGGGAGGAAGGATAATTGGCCCCCATTTTATCGACGGCAATCTAAATGGTGCAATGTATGCTGATTTCCTACGTAATGTTCTACCGATGTTACTACAAGGTGTTTCACTGCATGACAGAATGGCGATGTACTTCCAACATGATGGCTACCTGGCACATAGCTCGCGTGTGGTTGAAGCGGTACTGAACAGCATATTTCATGACACGTGAATTGGTTGTTGAAGCACCATACCATGGCCCGCACCTTCACCGGATCTGACGTCCCCATATTTGAAACTTCCTGGCAGATTAAAACTGTGTGCCCGACCGAGACTCGAACTCGGGACCTTTGCCTTTCGCGGACAAGTGCTCTACCATCTGAGCTACCGAAGCACGACTCACGCCCAGTCCTCATAGCTTTACTTCTGCCAGTATCTCGTCTCCTACCTTCCAAACTTTACAGAAGCTCTCCTGCGAACCTTCGCAGGAGAGCTTCTGTAAAGTTTGGAAGGTAGGAGACGAGATACTGGCAGAAGTAAAGCTGTGAGGACCGGGCATGAGTCGTGCTTCGGTAGCTCAGATGGTAGAGCACTTGCCCGCGAAAGGCAAAGGTCCCGAGTTCGAGTCTCGGTCGGGCACACAGTCTTAATCTGCCAGGAAGTTTCATATCAGCGCACACTCCGCTGCAGACTGAAAATATCATTTTGGTCCCCATATTTCTTTCTGTGGGGAAAGTTGAAGGATATTTGCTATCGTGATCCACCGACAATGCCTGAAAACATGCGTCAGCGCATCGTCAATGCATGTGCGAACATTATGGAAGGCGAACTCCTCGCTGTTGAGAGGAATTTCGTTGCATGTACTGCCAAATGCATTGAGGCTGACTGACTTCATTTTGAGCATTTCCTGCATTAATGTGGTATTTACAGGTAATCACGCTGTAACAGCATGCGTTCTCGTAAATGATAAGTTCACAAAGGAACGTGTATCACATTGGAATAACCAAAATAAAATGTTCAAACATACCTATGTTCTGTATTTTAATTTAGAAAACCTACTTGTTACCAACTGTTCGTCTAAAATTGTGAGCCATATGTTTGTGACTATTACAGCGCCATCTATCACAAAGCGAAAAAAGTGGTCCAACTAAAACATTCATATTTATTTACGTACTACAAGAATATGTAATAAAAAATGGGGGTTCCTATTTAAAAAAAAACACAGATGATATCCATTTAACCTATGGCAGGGCCATCTAGTGGGCCAAGCATAGCGCCATCTGGTTTCCCCCTTAAAGCTAGACAAGTTTCGTTCTTTGTAGTTTTTTCGTTTGACGCTTATTTTGTGAGATATTTAGCCCAGTCACGATCAATGGACCACCCTGTATAAAAAACACACACTGTTATTTGAATGAAATGTGTCAAAATTCAAAGCAATTGGTGAAGAATTTTCAGGTATATAAGATTTTGGACAGACGAATGTTTACATTTTTAATTTACACAAATTTCTTAAAGTATTTATTGATCCTTTCCAGAAGTTTTCATCACAACTGCTTTTACTCATCAGTTGAGGATGGAGTCAAATCTATGCTGCAAATTTTAGTGGTTGTTTCTTCTTGGATTTCGGAAGTTCATTTTTTGTGGATTGCATGTTATTTCTCTGGACATTTCATTTTTTTTTTAAATTTGAAATCTCTATATTACCCAGAACTCATGAAATTCATCTGTGGCTTGTTGTGATTTCCACTCAATGCTCTGTTGTTACTCATTTGATTTTGTTTTGTTTACTGGGTACTGCCAACGCCTTGTACACTACCTGATCAGAAGTATCTGGACACCTGTTAGTGGACATTAATAAGGGGGTATCAACCCTTCACCTTTATGATGGCTCGAACTGTGCTGGAGACACTTTCAATGAGGTGTCTGAATGTCTTTGGAGGAATGGGTGCCCATTCTTCCTCAAGAGCTGGGACCAGTGGTGGTGGTGATGATGTCGGACACTTAAGTCTGGAGCGAAACTGACATCCTAACTCATCCCGAAGGTGTTCCATTGTGTTCCTCCACACCACAGCACCACCTCCAACTGTATTTCACTACTGGCATGACACACGATGGTAGGTAACATCCTCCACACCACAGCACCACCTCCAACTGTATTTCACTATTGGCATGACACACGATGGTAGGTAACATTCTCCAGACATTTGCCAAACCCAAACCCTTCCATTGGATTGCCACAGACAGTGGCACGATTCTTCACAAATTGCTCAGCCACTGCCCAGATGCATCGCTCTTTACACCACCTTGAGCATCACTTAGCACTGATTACAGAAATGTATGGCTTACAAGGAGTTGCTCAATCACTGTACCCCAAATTTTTTTAACTCCCTATGCACAGCCATTGTCCTAGCTGCACTGCCGGTAGCACTTTGAAACTCACAAGTACTTCTTTCCACCGATTCTGTGCACATTTTTACAACCTCCCTATACAATAGTTGACAGTCCCTGTTTGTCAGTACATGTGGTCTACCTGGTCTTGGTTCAGCTGTGCCTGTTCCTTTGCATTTCCACATCATAATCACATCACCAACGGCTGACTTGCGCAGCTTTAGAACAGCTCAAATGACCGATGGATTTGTTACTAAAGTGACATCCAATGGCTAGTCCATGTTCAAAGTCACTGAGTTCCGAAAAACCTATTCCACTTTTACTGCTTCTCTACCGACAACACAATACTCTCCACACTCCTTTTATACTGGCATGTCTGCCTCTCTTGACATCTAGTGGTCAGTTCCACATTGCACAGGGTGTCTGGGTCCTTTTGATCAGACAGTGCATGTACTACTTATATGTCCACTGTGTGTGTGTGTGTGTGTGTGTGTGTGTGTGTGTGTGTGTGTGTGTGTGTGAGGGGGGGGGGGGGGTGAGTGGGCACGCGCACACACGGAAGAGTCACCTCCACTCCTCTCCCTCTTCGTAATGGGTTATGAGATAGGAAAAATAAGAGGTTGGGCATGGGAGAGGAAAGAAAGAGAGGATAAATGCAGGACAGAAGAGTACACTCCAGCGTTACATTTGATTTTATACTGTATGCTCTAATAATTTTGAAAATATATTGTCTGCCATACACTTCTTAACATTTACTGTTTCTGTTTTGTTTCCCTCTTACAAATATGATAATTTTCTTGGAGGGTGAAGAGGTGAAAAACTGTTTCTAGATGTACATCATTATGCTTTCCATGCCTACATTTCCTGTCGTCAGTTCCTAGTTGCCTTGGCAAAATATTTCCAAGCTCTTGTGGGCTTTTTATATCTGATGTTCCATCTTCTCTTAATTTGTCCCCCATATCTCCTGCCATGTGTGCTGTACATAACTGCTTAATTCCTGCTTTCTGGTGCATACAAGGGGCATAAAATAGGTCTCACTAAGTTTTTCTCTACTATAACAAAACATGGGGTGACAGATTCTTATTACTGTATTTATGCTGTAGCAGACAATCTGAAAATCAATACAGAAGGTCTTCAAAGGGCTTTCCTTCTGCAGCAATGTGTGAGTAGAGCCTCGAACTAAATTCTGTGATGACTCTCTGAAGAACATTATTTTAGACTGCATCAATCTTTTTTGACACTGCAGAACCAACATCTCTGAGTGTTGTAGCTGCATCTTTGATGATTGTCATTCATATAACCCCATTAAAAATAATTACATAAGTTGAGATCAGGACCAAAGGAGGCCACTCCAGTGAATGCTAAGGTGTCCTGGGCAATGATCTGATCCTTGACTCTACAAGAAATCTGACACATCTGCTTTACAGCTTGGATGTGTTCCATCCTGCATAAACCATTAGTTTTGGAGGATTTGGTTGTGTTGTGCAGCTGGTACAAATTTATGTTCCAGTACCTGTCTGTATTTGTCTTCTGTGACAGGTCCATCAATAAAAATGGACACAATAATACACTGTGTACTGGTTGTGCACCAAATAGTGACTTTTTGTTGATGACGTAGAGTAGCAGTTTGAAGATGTGGCTTGCAACAGCCCAGTAGTGCCAGTTCTATTTGTTGATGAACCCATGGAGATGGAAGCATTCCTCATCACTACAACAGATATGACCTGTATCAACTGTCCCATTTTCAAAGGCCTGAATCATCTCATTTCCGAAAGAGTATCAAAGCTCCATATCCCTGTCCTTCAAAGATTGGTCCCATTGAATTTTGTTAGGGGAAAGATAAAGTTTCCTTTTCATTATCCTCTGGAGAGACTGTTGTGAAAACTTGAGTTGCTGGACTGCATGTCTTGTTGATACAGTGGGCTCCTCATTGAATAAGGTTTGCACTAGTTCTACACCCCCCACTGCTAAAACCGAGGATGGTCATCCTGAATGACCCTTCCTGGAATAATGTGGGAGTCCGGTCTTTTCAAAACAATTTATCAACCTGTTAAAAGAACAGGGAAGATATACAAAATCTGTATTGGAGGATGCTTAAATTTTTTCATCACAATCTTACTTCCATTCTTTACTGTAATCTCACTGAGCAGTGGTCATTTCGGGTGGGGTTGTTCTTGGAGCAATGTGCTCTTGAACGCATGTCTCACCACACTGATTAGTCAGGATTTGTGTAAAATGTCTCTACGATCAACACGCACTATTCCAATGTTACTAATTCCAGTCTAAAATGTGAACTGAGATATTGGTGAGTGAGCTATAGAATTTTCAGAGCTGCAATACAACTATATCATGAGGAGAATCATTTATGGCCTACAATTAAACCACAGTACACAAATAATTTCTAAAACCTATTTTGTACCACTCTACATGTGGTTTTCTGTTATTTTAGGGAACCACTTTGGAATGAAATTGTTGATCTGCTGAGCAATTTTAAGCTTTATCTACTGAAAATGTGTTGTCATTTATGCGTATTTGTGACTGTAACTCATGGCATATCACCTCTTATCTCATTTTCAGTCTGTGTTATTCTTTTTCTCATTCTTGATGTTACAGTGTAAAGTCAGCGCCAGCATGCCAGTTGGGAATGACAGAGAAGAGAAGACCATGAAAAGAGGTCAGTCATGCGCATGCTGACTGACCTCCCTCCAGGACGACAACGTGACAGCAGCAGATCCTAGGTGAAGACAACATAAGCGCCACGCCCGCCTGGTGGTAGCCACTTCAATAGCAGCTTCAATGTTAGCCACTTCATTAGGCAACACATTGTAGCCTCTTCATTAGCATTCTCTCTGTAGCACAGTTAGAGATCAGCAGTCACTGCAGTTCAGTTGACAGACTCTTGCTTCCGGCACATCTGTGTAATTTCACTTGTGGATGATGATGTATAAAGGACAAGAAGAATTCTCAGATCTAAGTTAAGTATTTGTACTTGTCTTGTTGTAATAAAACTCATTAATATGAGTTGTTTGATTGATTGTCCAGTGAACTGAGTATGCAGGATTCCTAGCCACAACAACATGGCAACGAGATGTACAAATAACATGACATTGACGATACAGGAGGAATAACATAGCGACAACCTGTTAGGAAAGTTTCGAACCCAGAGAAACAGTGGCCACAGATTGTCTCTGTTTTGTTTTGTCATGGGCTTGTGTGTTTTGCTGGTGCCTTAATTCTACCTTGTCTTTTCTTTGTAAGGGTGTGTTTACATGTTTTAACAGTGACTCTTATAGTGTTTTTTCTATTCAATGTTCTCAGGTGGGCACTGAAGACATTTTCTTCTTGTGTGTTTATTTTTATTGCTTGTATTGTCTACTCCAAAATGTGCAACCCACCTCTCCCACCTGCTGCTCAGGCACCTGAACTGCAAATGATAGATGCAGTGCAGCTAACACAGATGTTTCAGTTTCACACGCAGAAGATTGCAACCCTTCTAAACACAGTACAGCAGTTATTGGACAACCAAACAACAAATGCAATGCGACCACCTTTTCACCAGTTTAGCAAAAAATAAGAGGAATGGCTTGAGTGGTTGCAACAGTCTGAAGCCCACATCATTGCTCACAAAGTATCAGTTACTGTGAAACTACATTACTTTTTGTCAACAGTAGGAAGAGCAATCTTCTGTCTCATTCAGAAATTGTTCCCAAATGCCACTCTGAGTGAACTTTCCTATGTTCTGGTTGTAGGTTCTCTAACTATTATGACCAAAAAGTGAATCTGGTGGCAGCTAGATACCAATTCTTTCATTGGAAGAGAAAAAAAAATGGTTCAAATGGCTCTGAGCACTATGGGACTTAACATCTGAGGGCATCAGTCCCCTAGAACTTAGAAATACTTAAACCTAACTAACCTAAGGACATCACATACATCCATGCCAGAGGCAGGATTCGAACCTGCGACCGCAGCGGTTGCATGGTTCCAAACTGAAGCGCCTAGAACCGCTCAGCCACACCGGCCAGCTTGGAAGAGAAGGTCAGAACAAACTTATCATGAGTGGGTAACAGATTTGCGTGGTATGATGACATAATGCAAATGCAAATGTGCTTGCGGTTCTTTATATTCAGAAGGTATGTTGCGTTATGTGATTGTGTACAATGTAACCGATGTCAAACTTAGAGAACAGATTTTGAAACAGTCAGATTCATCATTTTATCATGTAGTGCAAATTCTAAATCAGTATGATTCAGATGCTGTACGGCCAATAAATTTGAGGAGCCACCAATTTGTCAGGTTGAGTCATCCTTTGCTCACAACTGGCCCAGTAAGCAGCAACAGCACGCACACCCAAAGCCACGTAAACAGTTATCTAAACAGGCACCTCCATCAGTGAATAGAATTAAGTCATGCCCTAGGTGTTATTCATGGCATGAACACCAAGATTGCCCGTCTAGACAAGCACAGTGTTACGCTTGTGGCAAGAACGGTCACGTACAATCCATATGTTTGCAACGGAACAAACATAACAATTCTGACCACTCACAAAAATCTAGTCACAAGGTCCATGTAATCAACGCAGTGTATTCAAAGCCTGCTGCAGGCATTAGCAAAACTAGCAAGCAAAATGTTTCTTCAGTGCTATGCCAGTCCAACAAACTTTTGTTCATTTGCATCTAGCTGGAAGACGTGTGAAATCTCAGTTGCCATTGTTACACTGCTGAATAGTTACACATATGAATTGTTAGGCTCCCCATGCCTGTCTAAAACTAGCAAGCACCTGATGGCTTATAATGGCCAAGACATTCCCGTTCTTGGAAAATGTATTTTGCCAGCCATGTATCGCTCACATATGCGAACCGTGACTTTCACCATGCTACAATCCATGACTGTAGAACATATTTGATTCATTTTATTTGTTTGGCTTTAAAATTCAGCATAATTTGTTGTTAGTGACTGCATTCAGTGCCAAAGAGAGTGTAGCTAGCTTGCTGAAAGAATTCCCTGAACTCTTTTCTGAAGGTTTAAGCAAGGCTAAAAATTTTGTTGCACATCTTATGCTGAAAGACAATGCTCAAACAAAATTTTGCCGGGCCAGAACTGTTCCCATTGCATTATGGGACAAAGTAGCTGCTGAACATAAAGAATTGAAAGATAGTGGAGCTATTGTGCCCATACTAGCTAGTCAATGGTTAAGTCCACTGGTTTTGCTCCCCAAACCTTCAGGTCGCATTCGCCTCTGTGTTGACTAAGTCTACAATCAACCCACAAACTGTGATTTATACTTATCCAGTGCCACGCCCAGAGGATCTCAAGGACAGATTAGGCACTAGTCACTACTTTTCAAAAACTGGCTTGTGCGACACATATCTTCAAATACCATTAGATGAAGTATCTCAAACTGTGTGTGTTGTGAACACTGATTTGGGCTTGTTTAAACATTTGTGCTTGCCTTTCTGTAGTGCTTCTGCACCTGCCATTTTCTGATGGTATTTGGAACAGCTGACTGCTCAAGTACCAAAGTGTTCAAATTATTTGGACGATATTGTCATAGCAGGTCGTACACCTGAAGAACACATTTCAAATTTTTGTGCTTTGTTTTGTGTGTTTCTAATGCAGTACTAAAGTGTAGTTTGGACAAGGGTGATTTTCTTAAACCTGAGTTGCAGTATCTTGGTCATGTCATGAATAGTCAGGATGTACATCCTCTTCAGTCACATTTACTAGCCATATGTGACCTGCCAGTTCCTTGCAATGTCACAGAACTGCAGTCGGTCTTATGGAAAAATGAACTATTATACTCATACCGAATGCTGCACATCGCAGCTCCATTGCATCACTTGTGTCGCAAGAACGTCTCCTTTGTTTGGATAGATGAGTGCCAAGAAGCTTTTGAAATACTTAAAGATGCATTGAACCAATGCTTGGTTCACTTTGATCATGACAAACCAGTTGTGTTTCAAGTTGACGCTACCTCTTTCGGAATCAGTGCAGTGCTTTTGCACAGATTTGGTGATAAAGACAGGCCTACTGCTTTCACATCAAAAGTGTTGTCCAAAGCTCAGTGTAACTATTCACAAATATAGAAAGAGGCATTGGCTATTAAGTATGGTGTCACCAAATTCCACCACTATTTGTATGGCAGAAAATTCTATTTAGTAACAGATCACAAGCCATTGCAGTCCTCGTTTCATCTGATGAAGACGGTTCCTGTACAAACTGCCCAAAAATTGCAAAGATGGGCTTTGTTGTTGTCTCAATACCAATACGAGATTGTATATCGTCCGACAGCTCAATATGGTAATGTGAACGCACTTTCACATCTTCTGACTGGCCCTGATACAGACTTCTTGTCACATCGATGCTCACGATTTTGAATTGCTTCAATCCTTTCCTCTGAACTATAGGAAAATTCCACAGGCCACAGAAGCTGATTCAGATTTGAACATTTTGCTAAAATACTTTTGCACATCTTGGACTTACTCATTGCTTAGCATGAAGAACTCTGTAGTGCACTGATACTTTGCACATTGGCATAGCCTCGCTATACAGCAAGGTGTGATTCTTGTTCAAAATGACAGTGGACAGTCACGTGTGTTGATCCCCAAAGATTTGCAAAAAGCAGTGTTGCACTTACTTCACCAAGGACACTTGGGGATTGTTAGTATAAAACCGTTAGCGCACCGACACTGTAACTGGTAGGGCATGGACACCCAAATAGAACAGATGATGTCACAGTGTCATGCATGAGTGGAAAATCAGTCCACTCCGCAACAGAAATTCTCTGCTTGGCCTAAGTCGCAGTCACCATGGCAACATGTGCACAGACTTTGTGGGTTCTTTTTGGAACATTTGTTGGTTTATTGTGTAGACTCTTACGGCAAGTTTCCTTTTGTTCTGCCAATGAACTCGACAATGTCACTTAGCACAGTTCAGGTGTTGTCCTCTGTTTTTTACCTCAAAGGTTGACCTGAAGTCATAAGGTCAGACAACGGCCCTCAGTTCATGTCAAATGAATCTGAAACAATCCGTGAGCGCAATGGCATACAGCACCTAACTTGTGCTCCGTTCCATCCCCAGTCAAATGGCAAAGCAGAATGTTTTGTCAGAACCTTCAAGCAGCAGATGGCCAAACTTCACACTGCACACACTAGGGATCAAGCATTGCACCTGTTTGTCACTTCATATTGTTCGCATCCATGAGATGGACTATCGCCAACTGCATTGCTTTACCACCGCCGCCTTCGGACACTGCTCCACTTGCTCCATTCTCCCCCACATCCAGCGCCGAAGGAAGGCCACAAGTATCGCTTTACACCACATGATATTGTGTTTTTCAGGGTTTTTAGTGGCAGCAGATGGTGGGCACAAGGCAAGATCCTTCGTCAACTTGGCACGTGTATGTATCTCATTTCAGGCCCAGACGGATTGCAGCGCCGACATCACAATCAAATTTGTCACTGTTATGTGCACAGTGATTCTTCTGTATCTCTTCCCCCAGATTCACGGATCCTGAGGACAGCACGGCCACAGCAGCCACCAGAGGGTGTCATCATGACGCCACGGGATGATAACATGGAGATGGAGCCTTCGCCTCCTCTGTATCCTCTCATCCTACCGATGGAGCTGGACCCACCCACACCGCAGCGGCCATGGCTTCTACATCTCGGTATGGTCCTCAGGATGTGGACGCGTACTCTTCTGGGGATTTTCCGCCGGATGGTTACACCAGAGCGAAGGCCGCATGGCAGCGTATGACCGAAAGTCTGACGTCCCCTGCAGCCACAGCTTCTGGTCTATCAGAGCATCCACACTCCTGCCTTCCTCCCCTGTTGTTGTGCTCCATACACAACGACAGTCCATCACTTTGGAGTTGCGGGGGGGGGGGGGGGGGTAGGAATGTTATGGCATAAAGTCAGTGCTGGCATGCCAGTCAGAAACGACGGAGAAGAGAAAGCTGTGAAAGGAGGTCAGCCAATCGCACACTGACCAACGTCCCTCCAGGACAACAATGTGACAGCAGTGGTGTCCCACACCATTACAGAGCCTCCACCAGCTTTAACAGTCTCCTGCTGACATGCAGGGTTCATGGATAATTAGGTTGTCTCCATACCCGTACACGTCCATCCGCTTGATACAATCTGAAACAAGATGCGTCCGATCAGGAAACATGTTTCCAGTCATCAAGAGTCCAATGTCGGTGTTGACAGGTCTGGGCGAGGCGTAAAGCTTTGTGTCTTACAGTCATCAAGGTTACACAAGTGGGCCTTCGGCTCTGAAAGCCGATATCAATGAGGTTTCATTGAATGGTTCGTACGCTGACACTTGTTGATGGCCCAGCATTGAAATGTGCAGCAATTTGTGGAAGGGTTGCACTTCTGCCATGTCAAACAATTCTCTTCAGTCATCATTGGTCGCACTCTTGCAGGATCTTTTCCTGGCCGCAGTGATGTCGGAGATTTGACGTTTAACCGGATTCCTGATATTCACGGTACACTCATGAAATGGTGAATCAGGAAAATCCCCACTTCATCGCTACCTCAGAAATTCTGTGTCCCACCACTTATGCACCAACTATAACATCACATTCAAACTCACTTAAATCTGGATAACATGCCATTATAGCAGCAGTAACCAATCGAACAAACTGTGCCAGACACATGTTGTCTTATATAGGCTTTGCTGACAGCAGCACTGTATTCTGCCTGTTTACGTATCTCTGTATTTGAATACATATGTCTATACCAGTTTATTTGTCCCTTCAGTGCATAACAGGTTCCAGGTCAGTCAGTCAGTCAATCAGTCATCCTCTGTAAGGTCATCTAGATATACAATATAGTTTCAGTTTCTGACTTTTGGAAGTAAGATGTACTGCAACTCTGTTAGTGTTAAGGTTGAAATGTAGCACTGTAGGAACATGAAATTGTGCCTCAAACCAGGGAAAATTAGACAGAAATATTATATACTGCAATGTGTGTGTGCGACGGGAGGGGGGGGGGGGGTGTACAAAGTGAATCAGTGACACAAAAGCTTCCATCCATGATGTTTAGTGCAGGTCTGCAGCTGACATTCAAATGCTGGATGTGCAGAGTCTTTACTCACACAGTGGATAATGGCCCTATCTTCCTTGTAAAAATTGTTGTGAGCAACAAGTTGTGGTGTCTGAGGTACATTACAGAATGGAAGAGGTTCTGTATAGAACTGCAGAGTAAGTCACCTAAACCCAGAAATATAAGACACTGTTGATTACCGTCTTTCATGCTGAAGCGATCATTCATAGACAATAACTACCAAAATGCAAACCACTTCATGCAGTCATCTACGTTAACACGCTTGATCACCTCCTGAAAGTCAGACATGTGGACCCACACTATTGGCAAATGGATCTTTGTGTCTGTTGCATGATAATGACCCATACAATCATAACTGTGTATCAGTTTCTATTCACTAAACCTTGCCCTTGCCAATTATTTCTTTTTCCTCATCTTAAAGGAACACTTTAAAGAATGAATTTCAGACACTGTTAACATTCGATGCACAGTGGATGCTGAAAATCATGTCCCACAGGCTACCCACACCCAAAGTATGAGACACATCTATCTGTATTGTCATAAATAAATAACCTTGGGACATGATTTTTCTGAAGGGCAATAAGCCTGAATCTTTGCATGCATGTACCATCTTTCCTGCCAACAAAGAAAGGCTGAGCAAGATTAAATGAGAAGTTAATAGCAATATTGTCATCAGTCTTCTCAAAAATCTTTGGAAGGACAGCATACAATGACACACACCATGTGTTAAACAAGCAATGACAGTGTATTTTATTTTGATCACCAGGAATTTGGTGGACAAATTTATTGGTTTGGACAAGTGCTGAGGGATGTGAAGCATGCTGTAAAACTAGAGTAATCTCAAAGCTTTCTCACAGTGAAGATCGCTATTTAAATAATGGGCTATTTCAGTGTGAAATTGCAATGCACTATTTACCGGTGTTATATGATGTCTTACATGGAATTTGGAATAATTGCCACATAAATATATGAAATGTTATAGCAAGCCCTGAACAAAGTAAGATCTCCCACTTGCTCTAGTTTTGCATTGGTATAATGTCTTCAAGAATGGATGAGAACAAATTGAAGACTAACAACAATCTGCATAAATCTCAAAATAGTCATTGGTCCTATGAATATGACAAGTAAAAGATGTGTAATTTGATCAATTTGAGGATGATTGTTACTATTGTTGAACTGCCTGTGACTATTGTGTGTTGCATTATATCTGAACATCTGCACCTGAAAAATAATTGTGAAATGCTTTTTTCCAAAGTTTCAACTACTGATTAGAAGAACATGCATATCCGAGTTGTCATGCAAACTGAACACACATTACATAAACAAACACAATTTTCTTCAATTAGTAAAAATTGATGATAAAAACTGAAATGAGGGAAGGCAGAGTTCTGAGATGCGCACTTCAGTTCTGCTGCAACTCAACAGACGTGAATGAACAAATCACAAGTAAAAAACTATTTTTTTTTTAATTTTTATTTATTTATTTATTTTTTTTTTTTTTTTACTATGCTGAACTCATTAACAGAGTCTGTTCAGAGCAGACAACCAGTAAACATAGCTTTCTATGTCCAGGTAGCTGTACAATCAAAACAAAAAATCGTTTGTGTCCACCCAGAAATGGATAATGCTTGTATCCATCATCACAATGCACAAAGCATCAGTCCACACTACATTAATGTGAAGGAAGGTTTTAATTGTTAAGAACCCTGCAAAACTTTTTCAGTCACCTCAGGCCTGGTATGACTCAAGTCTTGGAGTTGTAAGCTAGCTTACAAAAATGACATAAATCAACATATTATAAATTAAACTCCCTCACTGGATTTTTGTGTCTATATATTATGACCAATCTCAGGAATTACTGTACATAAATAGTTGTGCAAAGACATAAATTATGTGTGTAGTGAGCTCACTTAATTGTCTTTTTTGTTTCATCATCTAAAACAATATGTAAAAACTATTTTATTCTCAACATTGATCATCTTATGAAATTTTAATAAAAAGAGACTGGTTCCATCCTTGTATGGACATCTTCAGATCAGGGAGGAAAATAGAATGTAAATACTAAGGAGAATTGCATAATGTGTTTTGAGTATATGAAATTTACTAATACACCTGTTTAAAGTTAGAATGTAATTCAAAGTTGCTCCATAAATCACTTTGTCAGTGTAAGACATGCAGAGATGAAGACCAGGGGGTTATTTATGGAAGCAACGTGTTGCATGGTGCAGAAAGGGAATCATGATCATTTCTGAAAGAATGTTGGAACACACTCAAATTGGCATATTACTGCCACATTAACAACTTTTTGATGTAATTATGTAACAACAAATTCAGGCATTGTCTGTGGGGGATACAGTATTTTGTGACATCATTACAAATACAAGGAACAACGAGAGCTCAGGACAATCATATTTGTGCACCACAACACAACAAAACTGGAGGAATGAGTGTAGACAGACTGCACTGGACAATTTGCTGGTGGAAAAAAATATCAAGATAAAATTGCTTCTTCCCAATCTTTCAGTGTGTGGAAACAGACCAACTTGGAAAAATGGGTGGTGAATAATTCCTTGCCCATACCTTCAACTCAAACTTCTTTTTTAGGGCAAACTGTATAACTGCTTCTGCAAAACAAAAACTTCAAATTTATCACCAAAACATTAGACACATCTGCAGTAAGATCAATGAAATTATAGTCAATGTCCATGAGCCACAAAGTGTAGACTATGCCCATGTTCTGTGCTTCAGTGAGCACGATAGTAATTCGAGTAGAGAAAAACTTGTGATAAATAATTATTACTTAGCAATGTACAAAACATAAAGAAAAAGGTGATGTTGCCATCTATGTTAAAAACAATGTCATATGTAGAGCAATTGATGTGCAGAATTATTGTTTAAAATGACATCTGGAAGTGTGAGAGATGGAATTGTCTTTAAATAATTCTCATACATCAGTAGTAGCAGCATACACAGCACCTTCAGTGAACTCTAGTCTCTTTTTCAAGCAGTTAAATGCTCTCCTAATATACATATTCGAATAGAGAAGGCATGTGGCAGTGCTTGGGGATTTCAGAGCAAACCTAACACATTCCAGAGACAGAGAAGACCTAGACAATTTGATGTCCACATATAATCTTGCTTCTGTAGTTAGTTTCCCTACTAGAATAACATCATTTACAAGCACACTAATTGATGATATATTCATAAATCAGACCATAATAGGTGATACCAGACAAGTCCTGAATGGTCTCTCTGACTATGATGAACAAAGACTCACTATTAACAATGCAAATAGCCACAAGAATGAAAGTGGCCCCACTGGAAAATAGCTAGGATAATTATTGATTAAACTATCCAAATTTTTACATCACATCTCCAAGACTTAGACCGGAGATCTGTGTATAATTTAGATAATGTCAGTTCCAAGTACAATCTTTTCAGTAATGAAGTGGCACTAATGTTTGTAAGTAGCTTCCCAAAAAGGATATGTAAGACCAAAGCCCAGAAACTCACCAAAAATCCCTGGATAACCACTGGTATTAAGATTTCATGTGAAAAGAAATGAGAACTGTAAATTGCATCAAAAAATTCAGACAATCCCAACCAATTAATTCACTACAAAAACATTGCAAAATATTAAGTGAAGTTATTCAAAAGTCAAAAAGTTTATATCTAAGCTCCAAAATTAATAAATCTAGTAAAAAAATCAAAACTGTATGGGAAGTGATTAGGGGTGCAACTGCCCCAATATGACCAAAACATTGTTCGCAACAATGGAGGTAGACAGGTACAAGAACAAGAATGTGGCAAAACATTTTAATGAGCACTGTAAGTGCTGCTGAAAAAACACGACATAATGCCTCCTTATAACATGTCATAAGAACCCTGAAAGATAATTCCCCAAATTCTTTAGAGGAGATAGGTATAACAGTACAGGAAGTAAGAAAAAACATAAGTTCTTTAAGAAGTAAAAATTTGACTGGTGTCGACAATATTTCCAGCAAATTGCTAAAAGCTTGAAGTAATCAGTTCAGTAAAGTCCTAGCTCATATATTCAATGGCTCTCTCAAACAAGGTATCTTCCCCGACAGGATGAAATATGCCATTTTAAAGATCCTCAACAACAAAAATGATGCCTCGGATGTTACACACTATTGTCCCCTCCCCTCCCTTCCCCCCCCCCCCCCCCCCTCTCTCTCTCTCTCTCTCTCTCTCTCTCTCTCTCTCTCTCTCTCTCTCTCTCTCTCTCTCTCTCTCTGCCCCCCCCCCTTCTTCCACTACTACTACTACTACTACTACTACTACTACATTTTCTAAAGTCCTCAAAAAATTAATATGAGCCAGGACTGTCACTGTCAACTTTGCAATAATTAGTAAAACCCAGTTTTGATTCAGAGGAAAGTATCTGCACAACCAAAGCTATATTTTCATTTATCAATAATGTTCTGGAATGCCCTGACAAGAAAACATGGCCTGCTGGCATATTTTGTAACCTGTCTAAGGCCTTCGACTGTGTCACTTATAGAATACTTACAGAAAAAAACATGCCACTACAGCATCCAAGGGCAAATGGACAACTGGCTCAAATTCTATGGACAACAGAAAATAGTGTTAGATGGTAACACATGCAGGTAGGAGGGGCAGAGTCCAACAGGGGAACAGTACATTATGGACTTCCAGGAGGTTTTGTCCTCAGTTCCCTGCTATTTCTCATATGTATTAATGACCTACTTCTGTTCTCAGACAAAGTACCTAACTCTACAATGTTTGCAGATGACATAAGTATTGTACGAGGGTAAGTCAATTATTATCCGCAATTTAGTTATATTTTTGTTTATTTTGGTAGTACTGTCATTTTACGTTGATGATGCATGCTTTGTTTATTTGTTGTTCTTTCTTTGCAATTTTCAAGCTGCTAGGTTAGTTTCGTTATCACTGCCATGCTGTTAATCATGGCTGCTCCACTGTCTATTTGCTCCAAAGAAGAGCAACATTCAGTGATATGTTTTTTTGTGGTCAGAACACACATCAGGGGCCGAAACTCATCGAAGACTTTTGGTACAGTACGGGAACAGTGTTTTGCCACAACGGAGTGTTTACAAATGGCTTGTAAATTATGAAATGGTCGCACAAGTGTTAGCACAATGAAAGAGCTGGACAACCTTTTACCACCACAAATGAAGAAACCATTGAGCGTTCACGTGAAATGATTCTCTTAGACAGATGATTAACTATTGACAAAGTGGCACATTGTCTGCAAATCAGTCATGGTTCTGCCTACAAAGTCATCCACAACAGACTTGGATTTAATAAAGTTTGTGCAAGATGGGTCCCAAATCAACTCACAAAGTTGCATAAACAAACACGCTTGGAGATCTGCAAAAAAACATTTGGATTGCTATGGTAATGAAGGGGACAACTACTTAGACAGGATCATTACTGGTGATGAAACATGGATCCATCACGAGCTGGAGAGTAAAGAGCACAGTATGGAATGGAAACATCAAAATTCGCCATGCAAGAAAAAGTTCAAGACCCAAGTGTCCGCAGGAAAACTGATGCTTACGGTTTTTTGGGTTGCACTAGGTCCAGTACCAGAAAATTATGGGGAAAGGGGGCACAACAATAAACACTCTACATTACAGTGAGATGCTTACTGCCAGGCTAAAGCCTGCAATTCGAAGCAAACGCCAAGGATTGCTGTCCAAAGGTGTGGTGTTGTTGCACGACAATGCCCGTCCCCATACTGCTGCCCACACTGCTGAAATGCTCCAGAAACTCAAATTTGAAGTACTGGATCATCCTCCATACAATCCCGATCTTGCCCCTTTTATCACTTGTTCGGTCCATGCAAACAGACATTAAGGGGCCGTCGATTTGCCTCTGATGAAGCAGTGAAAGAAGTGGTGCATTCCTGGCTCGCAGCTCAACAGAGAACCTTCTTTTATGAGGGCATCAGGAAGCTTGTACAACGATGGACCAAGCGCGTTGAAATGCAAGGAGACTATGTCAAAAAATGATGTTCTTTTAAGGTTCCTATTTGATTACAATAAAATTTTGTAACTACTTTGTGAATAATAATTGACTTAACACTTTTAATATACTTCCACTGACCTAGAGTTAAATGCCAACCACTTATTTGTAAATGTTCTGAAACGGTTCGTAGTAAATTCTGTATCAATAAATCTCAGGAAAACCAATTATATTCATTTCCATTCTGAGTACTAAAGCCCACAGGAAATAAACACTGCACATGAGAGCCAACAGATACAGGGGGTACATTGTTTGAAATATGGACAGTTTCGAATTTATCCTGGGTTGCAGGATCCTTATAGGGTTTCATTCGAAGGACATGGACCGCATCTCTATCTTTCATTGTGTCGGAGTCGAAATCTTCAACTTCATAAGTAACATCAGACAACTGTTTTACAACCTTATAAGGTCCAAAGTAGCACCTGAGGAGCTTCTCAGAGAGACCAACCTTCCAAACAGGAGTGAAGATCCAGACGAGGTCATCAGGCTGATAGACAACAGGGCGGTGGCTCAAGTCATACCTTCGGCGATCGTTTTCTTGAGCCTGCAGCGTGTGGAGTTGAGCTAACTGCCGAGCTTCCTCAGCTCTGGTTAACACCTGGCCAATGTAGTCATCGTTCATGTCATCAGGATGTAATGGAAAAACAGTGTCCATCGTCTTAGTTGCCTCACATAAATGCACCAGGAAAAATGGGGTAAATCCCGTGATGTCTTGTTTGGCGGTGCTGTAGGCGAACGTCACGAAGGGTAGCACCTCATCCCAGTTGCTCTGTATTCAGTAAGCCCGTTAGTTTGTGGATGGTAGGCAGTCTTTATGTGATGAGTAATTGAGTAATGGTGCATCGACGGTTTACCTCTGTCACAAGATTCGAATGAAAAACTTTCCCTTGATCCATAATTAATGACCTTGGGGCACATTGTTTTAATACAATGTCTTCCACAATGAATTTGATGACCTCGAATGCTTTAGCTGTTTTCATTGTTTTTGTAATGACATAGCATGTCAGAAAATCAGTGCAAACAATAATCCATCTATTGCCACTAGCAGACATTGGAAATCGTCCGAGGAGATCAATCCCAACACGCTGGAAAGGCGTTTCGGCTGGTGGAATTGGTATGAGTCGGCCAGGTGATTTCTGAGGAACTGCCTTTCTCCTCTGGCACTCTCAACAGTGCAACACATAGTGACGGACAGTCCTAAATAAACCTGGCCAGAAAAATCTCTTGTGGATCCTACCATACATCTTAATAAATTCTCAGATGTGTCATGGAATTTCTGATGAACATTTAAGCGCATGTGTTTAGGAATCACCGGTAGCCACCTCTTTCCAAAAGGATCAAAGTTTTTCGTGCACAGTAATCCATTAACTACCTTAAATTGTCCTTTCACATCCTCTGACCGATTTAAGGCGAGCATAATTTGAGATATCTTGGTGTCCTCCTCCTGCTCAGCAGAGGGATCCTGGAGTGCAGCGAGACAGTCACTATCTTCATCAAAGTCTTGATGGTCTTGCACAGGGTTTCTTGAGAGACAGGCGGCATCTTGGTGTTTTCTTCCACTTTTGTACATTATGGTAATTTCATACCCATGAAGATGTAGTGCCCACCTGGTGAGTTGTCCTGTTGGATCCTTAAAACCTGTCAACCAACAAAGTGAATGATTGTCTGTAACAACTTTGAATGGCCTTCCTTAGAGATACTGTCGAAATTTGCACATGGCCCAGATCACAGCAAGACATTCTCTTTCTGTAGTTGAGTAGTTTCTCTCGGCTTTTGTAAGTGTCCTAGAAGCACAGGCTATAACCTTCTCTTTTCCAGCTGAAATTTTCACCAGAGCAGCACCGATCCCATACCCACTGGCATCTGTGTGTAGTTCTATAGGTGCTCTCTCATCATACAGACCAAGTACAGGGTCAGTCGTCTGAGCCTTTTGCAGTACGTCGAAAGAATCTTGTTGAGCACCACCCCAGATAAAATTAGCATCGGATTTTAACAACCTTGGAGTGGCCTGGCTTTGATACAAAGTCTTTGATTAAACGGCTGTAATAAGAACATAATCTGGGGGAGCTTCTCATACCTCTAATACTTTTAGGAATAGGAAATTCCATTATAGATCTCACATTTTATGGGTCTGGCCACACACCTTCATTTGACATGAGGTGTCCAAGTATTTTGATTTCTTTTGCTCCAAAGAGGCACTTTCTTGGATTAAGTTTCAGTCCACCTTGTTGGAGATGCTTAAGAACAGCCCTCAGTCTTTTTACATATTCATCAAATGTCTCTGAGAACACTGTAATGTCATCTAAATAACAAAGACACATCATCTACTTTAGGTGACTTAGAAGATTATCCATCATCCATTCAAAAGTTGCTGGTGCATTACACAAACCAAACAGCATTACCTTAAACTCAAACAGGCCCTCAGGCGTGATGAATGCAGTTTTCTCACAATCAGCCTCATCTACTTCAATTTGCCAGTATCCCGAGTACATGTCCATGGTTGAGAAAAACTTAGCCCCCTTCAGACAATCTAGTGTATTGTCAATTCGTGGAAGTGGGTAAACGTCCTTTTTAGTTATCTTATTAAGCTTCCTGTATCAACACAAAAGCGCCAACTGCCATCCTTCTTCCTGACGAGAACCACAGGTGACGACCATGTGCTCTGCGAAGGCTGAATGATGTCATTCTTCATCATTTTCTCTACTTCGTTGCGAATTATTCGACGTTCCATTACTGACACACGGTATGCTCTCTGGCTTATTGGTTGATGGTCTCCAGTGCTAATCCGGTGCTTCACTGTCAATTTGTCTAATTTGCTCTTCACCTGTGGATTGAAGCAATCAGAGAACTCTTGAAGAATGGCAAGTAGCTTCTTCTGTTGTTTCTTAGTGAGCTCTGGTGATAGTCGAGCTAGAAGATCTTGTCTCGTAGTGGTAGTGCCAATTTCGCCCACAGACTCGGCATGGGAGGTTTCTATTATGCTCAGCTGTTTGGCAATTAACAGCTCAGCATTTGCTACGCACATGCATCTTGGAAGGATCTGCGGTTCTCGGCGACAGTTAACTATCCACAATTCATCGAATCCATTCTTAAACGAGACAACAGAGGCTGGGATGACCAAGTTATTTTTCAGTGGTATGCTTCTCTTACATTCCACTACAAGATCCATGGGTTCAGGCATGGCACCATGGAGACTGTGCTACTCAGCTTCTTCTGCGACAATATCCTTGTGGAAGAGCCAGGTGCAAAACATGCCCAATCCACCCACCCAGCACTTCCTATTACTGTCCTGTCACAGGTTTATTGTGCTCCATCAGAGGCCGGGCCACCTGTGAAACCAAATATGTCATTTACCAGCTCTGCTGCAATCATTTTTATATTGGTATGTCTACCAACCAGCTGTCCACCAGCATGAAGGGTCACTGCCAAACTCAATCCCAGAGCAAAGAAGCCCACCCTGTGGCACAACATGCAGCTGACCACAACACACTTGATTTCAATGGCTGCTTCACTACCTGAGCCATCTGGATCCTCCCCTCCACCATCAGCTTTTCTGAACTGCGCAGGTGGAAGTTATCCTCTCAACACAGTCTCTGCTCCCGTAAATATCCCGGCTTCAACCTACAGTAACACACTGTCCCCACACTCTCCACCCAACAGTTTACACCCTCTCTGTACTATCATCTCCTTCTCATATTCACCTCCCACCCTGTTGTTTATGTCCAGCCCTCTACCAATGCATCCACACATCTTTCCCTGCTCCTATCCTGTTTTGCTCCTTTTTCACTCACCTCCCTGCCCCACAACCTCCTGACGCTGCACCTTTTGGCATTCTAATACCTGCACACTCCACCAGACAGTGTTTGTCTCTCTCCCCACTCGTACGCCATCCTTTCACCTTCCTTGCCCCCTCCAGATTGCTGCTTGCATCCCACATGATGTTACATGCCAGCCCGAGATGCTGGAGTTGGCTGCCGTGTGTGCGTAAGGTGTGCTTGCTTGTGTGTGAATGGTGTGTGTGTCTGTTTTATGGATGAAGGCTGTGGCTGAGAACACAAATTAATGTAATTAAAGCAGCAAGATACAGTAAAGCCTGAATACACAGAAATACATGGGAAATTATCTTTTCCACCTCTGCTAAAGTATTCATCTAGAGAATATAAACTTTTTTCAAGCAAGAATTCCTTTAGCTTAGCTTTAAATGGTATATTATTATGTCGTAGACACTTAATATTAATTGGAAATCTGTTGCAGATTTTTGTGCATGTGTATTTTATGCCTTTTTGCACCAGAGACAAATTTTTAAGGTCACAGTGTGTCGTGTTCCCTTCTTGTGTTGTAATGATGGTTTGATTCATTTGTTTCATATTGAGAAGGATTGTGAAGCATGAATGTCATGATTGAAAATACATGTTGTGAAGGAGTGGTTACTATCCCTATTTGCTTAAACAAATTATGACATAGGTTCTTGGAGACATTCCATACAAAATTCAGACAACCTTTTTCTGTCTTGCAAAGACTGTTTCCAACAGTGGTGAACTGCCCAGAAGATTATGCCATACCACTATACTCTAGTGTGGTATTTTGAACACGATGCTGTTGCCTTTACTACACTCAGGCTTGGTCACTAAAGTGTTAACTGTCAGGAATTAACACTCACACAGCTTTATAAACCTGGCAATAAAACAAATCAATATCAGACTACATTCACATAATGAGAATGTTAAGTCCTATTCACACTTTTACAAACTGAATGTTCCTAAGGGACTTCTACTACTACACATGACAATGCAAATTTCTGTACTGCCTTATCAATCTGAAACTATCTGTGAGGCAGGGGGAAATATATATATATGTCTCCAAGAACCTATGTTCTGGATGCACTATGATTTCTAAATCATTTGTCCTGTTTGCAGCAAACAACTAGCTCTTTGGATGTGTATGTGATATTTCTTTAACAGTAGATGAAACTTAATAATGAGAAGAAATGGGTCCTATCTGTTGGTGATAAAATTATTTCTCAGTGTATTTATCCATAATTGTGATGTACATGTACCAGATGTAAGTGGAAAAATATCAGAATTTGTCTAAATGGAAACAAAAATACTTACAAAACATCAACGTACAGGCATGACCCATCTCTATCCATTATCATCTTTATTGGAGGTAAGGTATATTTTAATCAATTCTGCATTAACAAGACTTAACAGAAAGTAACTGATCATCCAGGTTCTACTAATATGACAAACTGATATATTTCCACAGTGCTCTTCTAAGAGATAGTTTCCATGACAACAGTAAAAAAATTTTGTTTTAAATACAACCAACATAAACTGCTCACCTTTTCTAGTAACAGAAGAGCTTCATCATGGTTCATGCAGTACTGACCATACACTGTCTTCATTCTTTCAGCGAGCTCTAAAAAGCATGGGCCAACACACTGCTCATCGTCATTTTTACCCTTCATTGCCAGCTGAAGTTTGTCCAGCAAGTCTTCAGCCAGATGCATTACCTACACAGTTGTTGAATAAAAACACACTTATTTATCACTCAATGTTAACAAATGTATGCTAGGAAATATTACAGTAATTAAATAAACAAGGCCGCAAAATCATTTCTATCAGCTAACAACCGGTAGGGGGAAAAACACAGAAACAAAGAAAGAATAAAAAAATAAATAACAAGAAAGATGCTGGAATGATTGAAGCAGCAGCTTAATACTCAATAAAGCATACATGATACTGTATTTAAAAAAACATAAGAAGGCAACAAGTCAAACAAAAAAATCCATTGAACAAGGGGCTCTCCTCCTCTGTTGCCCTTAATCATTATAACCCACAGTTGTTCATTACCATAACCATCTTAAAACATTAGAAGCACACTATAATCTAAATGCTATGATCTTTGCAAATGTGACCATTAGAATGGGTTGTAGGATACAAATATGAATACTGGTAAAAAAGACTGCTTTCAATCCAAAGGAAAAGTGTGTCCTTGCATATATTACCACTGAAACTTTTCTTGTCTTCATTTTAGCTGAAGGCATTGAAATACTTTGAAAACTACACACTGGATCAAAAAAAGTTGTTATTCTAATTTTTAGGTCTCAAAGTGGGACACCCAACGATGTCATAGTTGTCCCCCCCACAACCCCGTGCATGAGTGGCGGAGGAAACTTTGAAATCTTCAATGGGAACTCCCATTTCTTATTGCAGATTACGATTCTATTGCAAAACCTACATACGTTTCGTCTAAAGCATTTTCTTCACCACAGGTTGCACTGTAATCAGAGGAACAGAAATGGATACACAATTATAATTTAAATTATGCTACTCAATGGTCCTTGAATATCCAGTGGCACGAGACCCTCACCTCCACACTGCGAGGGTAGGACAGGCCATTATTTCTTAACTTCTAATTGGAAACCCCATTCGCAAGGTTGTATTCCTGACATATTGAACATGGATGACTTAACGTACCTTTTATACCGGAGCCAAAGTAGCCCCTGAGGGCCGGCAACCCACATAACACCACAGAGGATGAGGTTGTCTATGCCCAAGGCATACCCAAAAGCACCATGGTAAACATTGGTTATTTATAAAAAAAGATAATTGAAACAGACATTCAGAGCACTACATGCTGCAGGGGGAGCCCGAGCCACGGCCTTTAGGAAGTATCACTACACCAAAACCTGATTAGCTGGAGACAGCTATTTAGGGCCTAGAACCAGGCCTGAAGTTCAGTTCACACCGGATGTTGACCTCATGTACTGCGAGCATTTAAGATTACATCTTCGTCTCGGAATTGGACTTTACTAGTGTGTGTGTGTGTGTGTGTGTGTGTGTGTGTGTGTGGTTTACCACGAACCTTTGTGAAAAATTAGAAGTGAGCTTTTGTTTGCCTCAATCAGATTTTTTTTCCCATTATTATTACCTTTTCTTGGTATGTTCAGTGATCAACCTTGTGAACTTACATGAATAAAAGTTGTGTTTGTGAAAAATTGCAAACTGTCGGTCACAACAGTACCACTGTGGGCACGGCTCATGGTAAATGCTACTCTACATTTCCAATTAGGGTAAGTGTTCAAATGTAGTACCACCAACTTCAATACCCTTAGTGACTTGCTTTCCAAATGACCATACACAGGACAGAAGCATATCTGCGGGGATGTCAGCACAGGCCTTTCTGATGCAGTCGACCATGTCTTAACGGCCTGTTGGCACTTGCTGGTCCACATTTTCTTTTAAATACCCCACAGGCCAATTAATAGGGCCAGTTCTGGTGATTCACCAACCAGTGTAAATATGGTCTAATACCTCTTGTGTTTCGATTTTTTTAAAATTGTGAATTGTGGTTTATTAGTTTCATAACATACATAATCAAAATAATTTGATTCAGGTACAGGGGACACATCAAAAGTTTGGTAAAATTTACTGTAAACGTAGAAAGCTGATGTTTACATACAGAATAATAATAATACAAGAAGTATCATTTCTCCCCCAAAATCTGACGTAGCCTTATTTTTAGGATCTCTGGGTTAACATTAAATATATTTTTGCCCATTAATTTGTTATATATTGTCATCCCCATATACTGTTGTGCTCGTTCATATAATTTCAATTTTTGTGTGGGAAGCATAAAATTATTTTTATTTCTTGTTTTGTATATGTGGTTAAAATTATTTTCCTCAAATAATTTTTGCCTGCTGTGTAGGAATATAATAATTTCATAAATGTATATGGAGGGTACAGTTAGGATTTGCAGTTGTCAAAATAATGGGCAACAAGATTCTGTTTCCTGTGCAATACACATGTATCTGATAAGTTTTTTCTGAAGTTTCATTATAAAAGATAATCTACTTGAACTTCACCAGAAAATTATACCATACCTAATGACAGATTCAAAATAACTATTGGATGCTATTTTTCGTGTTCTCATGTCGGTAGAATTTTCAAGTATTTGCATTGCAAATGCAAAACTGCTTAGTTTATTAGATAAGGAGTCAATATGTTTGTTCCATTTCAAGTTCTTGTCCACATTTAGTCCTAGGAATTTGACAGTGTCAACTTCTTCCATAAGTTGATTATTGTATCATATTTTAAGCTCTGCACATTTTGAGTGTTTGGTTTGGAAGTGTACCATATGGGTTTTTGCAATGTTTAGTTTCAACCCATTTAACTGAAACCAGTTTTCTAGGGTATCCAGTGTGCTCACAATGAAGCTTGGAATTTTTTCTGCATCATCATCTTCAATTAAAACAGAAGTATCATCTGGAAACAGAACTGATGGGGAATTGATATTTGTAGGTAAGTCATTTACGTAGAATAGGAACAAGATTGGCCCCAAAATGGAGCCTTGAGGCACACCCTGTGATACAGTACTCCACATCGAAAAATAATTCACCACATTTGAAGTGATAGTTATCCTTTGTTTTCTGTTCTGCAGGTACAATGTAAGCCATTTGAGAGTATTGCCCTTAATCCCATATTTATCTAATTTGTAGATAAGCAAGGCATGGTTAACAGAGTCGAAAATACCAGCAACTTTACTCCTCTGCTTTGCATATCTTTTCAATAAAGTTATTTACTACATCCAGGGTGTTTTTTCCGGGTTGGAATGCAAATTATTTATAATACTATCATTTTTTACAATAGAATTTTTTATCTGGTTTGCAGCTACTTTTTCAAACACTTTCAACAAGATTGGAAGAATAGAAATAAGGTGATAGTTTCCCATGTCTTCCCTCGACCCTTTCTTGAACAGAGATCTGACTTCAGCATACTTCAGCACATCAGGAAAGCATCCCTGTTCAAAAAATTTATTAATTATTTTAATTAGTGGAGGTGCTATTATGTGATAGACTGCTTTAAGCACTTTAGTCAGTATCCTGTCCCACCCAGCTGAGTTTTTATTTTTTAATGATAATATAATATTTTCCACATGCTTTATTGCGATTTTTTAAAAATCTGTGAGATACTCAGCTCCTTGCTGGACTCCAAAGGGGTTCACTTTACTCTGATACTCTACTATATCAACATCTGACTTTGCCACATTTATGAAGAATTCATTTAAACACTCCAATATTTGAGCTGGGTTTACAATAAGGCTATCATTTACTTTAATCCTAGATATTTCCATTTCTATTAATTCTAACACCTAACTCTCATTTGACAACAGATCACACTGCCTTTGTTTTACTTTATGTTGTGAAATGAACTTATTGTTTGCCATTTGTTTGGCTGCTTTCACAACTTTTTTGAAGGTAGCTTTATAACGTCTAACATATTCAGTAAAATACCTGTTTTTATTATATTTCAGTTCATTATGTAGCTGCCTCTTCCTAGCACTAGAAATTTTTATACCCAGAGTTATCCATTTAACTTTACCAGTGATTTTGTTACATGTGGTCCTAAGTAGAAAAGTTTCATTATACACCACAAGAAAACTGCTTTAATCACAATTGCATAATGTGTTGGGCAACCGTCATGCTGAAACCACATACATTGTTGACATCCTGCATTAGTACCAGTAGTTCCTGTTCCAAAAATGTTTAATATTTGCATACATTTAATGTGCCGTCAACAAAATACAGACCAATGAGTTTGTTCCCCAATGATGCAACACTATACGTTAACCGATCAAGGACGCTGATGGTCAACTTGCTGTAACCAGTGGGGATTGTCTACATTCCAGTACCGCATGTTATATCAATTAACTCCGCCATGGTTTGTGAATGTAGATTCATCAGAAAATAGTACCTTGGCAAAGAACATGTGGGTCGTTTGCATTTGTTGATGTGCCTACACACAAAACACTATCCGGTTATGGAAATCGGTGCCATGAAGTTCTTGATGCAGTGACACGTGGTATGAATGATGCTTATGACAATGTGGTATTGTAACAATACTATCTACAGACATACTGGAATCGTGGCTTAGTTGCCAGGTGCTTATCCATAGGTTGTAGTGCACTGCTGCTAGTACAGCATTTCATTAGCTTCTCCTGTAACACATTTGCTCAATTTCCTTTTGCCAGTCTGTACGTTGCCATCAGATATAAAGGCATTCACAACCTTGTAAAATAATGAACGAGTGTGATCTTTCTCTGGAAAATGCTCGGCATACAAGGCCTTGACATTTCTCCTACATTCTCCATAAATCAGTATCATTTCATTTTTTTCTTCTGTAGTTGCAACATTCATCATGCACATGCACATCTGTTCTCAGAATGGTATGAAGGTGTGAAGGAGATAAACACTGTGCAAATATTGCAATGTTTAGAGCTTCTATCTGTTCTATGTCTGCGCGGTACATGAGCTCAAAACACAGTGTACTACCTGTTTGATATGTCTCAGTTTGCTACACGGCCATAGTGCACGTCAAGTAGGCCCCTGTTCAATATGTCGGAGGAATACAACATTGCGAATGCAGTTTCCAGTTAGAAGTTGTGAAATATTAGCCTGCCCTATCCTTGCAGCATGGAGGTGGGATCCCATGTGGCATTGGATATTCCTGGGCCACTGAGTAGCATGTCGTAAATTATGATTAAGTACCATTTCTATTCCTCCAATCTGTGGCGAAAAAAATCTGCAGTAAAAAAAGGGGGGTTACCATTGAAGATTTCAAAGTTCCTCCCCTCTGCCCCCTGCCTGCCACCCATGCACAGGGTGGGGTGGGAGATTGAGTGTGCTTTTGTTGGTTGTCCCCCAGAGTCAAACAAATTGGAATTACAGTATAACCCCACTTTTATGTTTTCCCACTGTTTACGACTTTTTTTTATCATTTCCATCAAATTTCCTATGTCCATAGTGTTAATTTGCATCCGATTTTGCGTCAACACATTTATAATTTTCCTGCGATTTACGCATTACAAAAAAATGTTTGTGGAGAAAAAAAATGACGCTGACATGATGTTGGCCATCCAGTAGTGTTTACACATATTATACAAATAGTATGTGGTTAAGTTTCTTGATACCAGGGCACTCTACTCAGTGGATCTAAACCGGTAAAGTGTAAAAGTTGGAACAGTTCGTGCCGTATTCCTGCTGCTGCCAAGCTCTAATTGGCATGGTGACTGATGGGAGTAACTAGGTTCATTCGAATAAAGATTCCATGACCAATCACAACCAGCCAACTCTCTCTACTGCACAAACGCAGTTTCGTAATTGCTGTGATCATTGCGACACCTTTATCGAACCAGATTTAGCATGTTTCAGCGTTTGGCCACTTGTAGTGCTACTTGACACCATCATTCACGTTGAATTGCTCAAATGTTTTTAGTTTAAACACAGTGCCATTTACTCCCCCCCCCCCCCCCCCCTCCTCCCCATTCAAGCTGTGCAAAACGTGTTTCGAGAATTTATTCTCGTTGTCAAGTGCAGTATTTACGTATGTATTTTTTGTGATTATACACAAACAAACAATGTTACTGATAGTTTGCATGTGTGTGGTTTTACACATGACTGAGGAGGCACAGTACCTGATAACTTCAAAAAGATGACTACAATGCAAGAGACGCAGAACAACACACATTCACACTCAAAATACCTATGTATATATTTGCACTCGACAACGAGAAAAAATTCTCAAAATGCACTATGCTAAGCATGAAAAGTACATAACTAGTGTGGTATTTAATTATTTAAATAATGAATGACAGCGCAGGCTTTCAAAAATATCAATTATGATGTATGAAATTGAGTCAAACATTCCGACTTCCCAGACAATTATCAGTTCCAGTTACATCAGTGGTTTTTATTAGATAATAGACGTTTATTAGAAAATAAACAAGTCCCTGAGAAGCCTTTTGATGCCTGTTATATTCATTCATCATACATAAATTGCGAAAATGCAAGGGGGTATCCTATATGTAACTTTTACAGCTTAACACATTATTTCCCACATTTTACATTTTCCCCCCTTTTACACCATTATTTTCAAGTCCCTTGGAAAGTGTAAAAGCGGGGTTTCACTGTATAACCTTTTTTTTAAAAAAAAATCCAATGTGTAGTTTTCGAGATATCTCAATGTATTCAGTTAAAATGAACATCTTGCATGGTGTGGTACCATCTTCATTTCGCAATACCTGGACAGAATACACGGGTGGGACAAAAATACGTGAACACTACGAAAATGCATGCTTGAACATAAAGGCAAATGTTAGCAAAGCCTGCAGGTTGTGCTATTATATTTGACAACAAAGGGAACCTGTGCAGTGCCCTCAATACATTGCAAGTTTCAGTCATGGTCAGAACTGTGTTCTGTGTAGCTGTGAGCGCATGACATCGGAACTAAGTGAATTAGAATATGGGTAAATGTTTGGTGCCTGTAAGGTGGGTGCTCCTGTAGCCAAAGAAGTTGAAGTGTTTGGTGTTCCAAGAGGTAAAACGCTGAAGATTTATATCACATACAGAGGAAGCAGAAAAATATCATTTGTTAAGTCACAACGTAGGTAAAAGTGTGTGCAGAGTCACTGAGACAGACAACCCCAGAAGAGAACTGTGACGAAAAATAAGAGGACAACAGCTGCAAAAGTCACTGTAGAACTGAATGTCACTCTTGCAAATCCTGTCAGTACCAAAACAACATGAAGTGAGTTCCTCAAGTAAGGAATTGCAAGGCAAGCCCATAACACAAAAATGTGGTGCCAAAGCCATAAAACCTGGATTGCAGAGCAAAAGAAGAATGTCATTTGGTCAGATGAGCCTTGTTCCATACTGTTTCCAAGCTCTGGGTGAGTTCACATCCCAAGGGGGGGAACACGGCACGGGTTTAGTGACGATACAGGCAGCCATATCATGTATTCCACGGTTACTCTGCAAGGTCACATTACTACCATTGATTATGTGACCTTTTGGCTGACAAAGTCCACCTACGATACAATGTTTGTTCCGAATGGTGGTAGTGGTGTGTTCCAAGAAGACAGGGCCCCAGTGCACAAAGCTAGTATGATCCGGGACTGGTTTTATGAGCATGTCAGCACGGGGATAAATTTTTGCATCTCCCCAGGCCACCAGTCACCAGATCTCAGTATTATTGAGCCTTTGTGGCCTACTTTGGAGAGAAGGGTGCATGATCACTATCTGCCTCCACTTGACACTATTTTGCAGGAAGAATGGTATAAAATTCCCCTGAAAACCAAACAGGATATGTACTTATCCATCTTATCCATTCCGAGATGAGAATGTCAACAGTTTTCCTATATCACATTACGTAGGTAGAATATAATAATTCCAATCCCAAAGAAAGCAGGTGTTGACAGATGTGAAAATTACTGAACTATCAGTTTAATAAGTCACAGCTGCAAAATACTAATGCGAATTCTTTATAGACGAATGGAAAAACTGGTAGAAGCCGACCTCGGGGAAGATCAGTTTGGATTCCGTAGAAATATGGGAACACGTGAGGCAATACTGACCTTACGACTTATCTTAGAAGAAAGATTACGGAAAGGCAAACGTATGTTTCTAGCATTTGTAGACATAGAGAAAGCTTTTGACAATGTTGACTGGAATACTCTCTTTCAAATTCTAAAGGTGGCTGGGGTAAAATACAGGGAGCGAAAGGCTATTTACAATTTGTACTGAAACCAGATGGCAGTTATAAGAGTCGAGGGGCATGAAAGGGAAGCAGTGGTTGGGAAGGGAGTGAGACAGGGTTGTAGCCTCTCCTCGATGTTATTCAATCTGTATATTGAGCAAGCAGTAAAGGAAGGGGGGGGGGGGGGGGGAAATTCGGAGCAGGTATTGGTATTAAAATCCATGGAGAAGAAATAAAAACTTTGAGGTTCACCAATGACGTTGTAATTCTACCAGAGACAGCAAAGGACTTGGAAGAGCAGATGAACGGAATGGACAGTGTCTTGAAAGGAGGATATAAGATGAACATCAACAAAAGCAAAACGAGGATAATGGAATGTAGTTGAATTAAGTCGGGTGATGCTGAGGGAATTAGATTAGGAAATGAGACACTTAAAGTAGTAAAGGAGTTTTGCTATTTGGGGAGCAAAATAACTGATGATGGTCAAAGTAGAGAAGATATAAAATGTAGACTGGCAATGGCAAGGATAGTGTTTCTGAAGAAGAGAATTTGTTAACATCGAGTATAGATTTAAGTGTCAGGAAGTCATTTCTGAAAGTATTTGTATGGAGTGTAGCTATGTATGGAAGTGAAACATGGACGATAAATAGTTTGGACAAGAAGAGAATAGAAACTCTCAAAATGTGGTGCTACAGAAGAATGCTGAAGATTAGATGGGTAGATCACATAACTAATGATGAAGTATTGAATAGAACTGGGGAGAAGAGGAGTATGTGGCACAACTAGACAAAAAGAAGGGACCGGTTAGTAGGACATGTTCTGAGGCATCAAGAGATCACAAATTTAGCATTGGAGGGCAGCGTGGAGGGTAAAAATCGTAGAGGAGACCAAGAGATGAATACACTAAGTAGATTCAGAAGGATGTGAGTTGCAGTAAGTACTGGGAGATGAAGAAGCTTGCACAGGATAGGGTAGCGTGGAGAGCTGCATCAAACCAGTCTCAGGACTGAAGACCACAACAACAACAGGGTAGTGCATTGGGTTTTCAGTATGTCCACATTTTTGATCACTTTCTGCATTTTCTTCATTGTCTAATAAAGTCAGCTAAAGGGCACTGAAGTTTTTCATGGTGGTTTTTCAACTTGGCTGTAAAAGAACATTGTATAAAAACTCTCTCTCTCTCTCTCTCTCTCTCTCTCTCTCTCTCTCTCTCTCTCTGCCCCCCTTTTTTGTACAAAAACTTAAGCCTATAGTAGCTGTTCAAAGTGATGGTAGTTATTCTCAATGCAAGTATTACAATGGACATGAAATTTTGCCATACTCTCTCAAATATCCCGGCGGTCTGTTTTACAAAGAGACAGACATCTATGACACTATCAGCAAGCTTATACGGCAGACACCACTGACTTCGTATAATTGCACAGGATAAAATACACAGGATGAAATCCAGCAATGGCACTGGCCATGGGACATGAACTCCCCTTCCAATTCAATTATGGCAGTATTTATTGTTTAGCTGTTCATGGGAAAAAATGTTGAAGTAGGTTATTAAAAATCTTGTTCACCCACATGCTCTCGTGAACAACAAGAGATAAAATCTCCAACAACAACAGTAACACATCTTGAATGAAATTATTTTGGATAATTAGGCTTATTATGACTCAACAAAACAGAATAAAATTGATAACACAAAACATTTACACCATAGGGAAAACATTTACTATCTCCATCTTTCATTACATTTTCACACATAATCAAATTCATTATTCTAAATAAAATGAGAAAAGTATCTTTGGCACTGGAACTCTTCACTTCTGTTCATCATGACTGACATACCATGCAATATTTTGTGCATCAAGTGATCTAAGCTCCTTTTCGTAATCCCAACAGCTATTACGCCATCAAGTATCTTACTAGGCGTGTTTTTTAAGTAAGTACCATTCTGAAATTAAAAAAAGACGTGCTAAGATATCTCAATAATTTTATTTTTACATTAAAGCCTGTATCTTAATCTACTTTTCTACATAATTTCCATCAATATTGAGGCACTTGTCATAACATTGTACTAGGTTTTGAATGTTGTTGTTGTTGTGGTCTTCAGTCCTGAGACTGGTTTGATGCAGCTCTCCGTGCTACTCTATCCTGTGCAAGCTTCTTCATCTCCCAGTACCTACTGCAACCTACATCCTTCTGAATCTGCTTAGTGTATTCATCTCTTGGTCTCCCCCTATGATTTTTACCCTCCACACTGCCCTCCAATACTAAATTGGTGATCCCTTGATGCCTCAGAACATGTCCTACCAACCGATCCCTTCTTCTGGTCAAGTTGTGCCACAAACTTCTCTTCTCCCCAATCTTATTCAATACTTCCTCATTAGTTATGTGATCTACCCATCTAATCTTCAGCATTCTTCTGTAGCACCACATTTCAAAAGCTTCTATTCTCTTCTTGTCCAAACTATTTACCGTCCATGTTTCACTTCCATACATGGCTACACTCCATACAAATACTTTCAGAAATAACTTCCTGACACTTAAATCTATACTCGATGTTAACAAATTTCTCTTCTTCAGAAACGCTTTCCTTGCCATTGCCAGTCTACATTTTATATCCTCTCTACTTCGTCCATCATCAGTTATTTTGCTCCCCAAATAGCAAAACTCCTTTACTACTTTAAGTGTCTCATTTCCTAATCTAATACCCTCAGCATCACTCAGGTTTTGAATACCCTTCTCATAGAAGTCTGCCGCCTGACTTGTTAACCACAGCATTACCACTGTTTTGACTTCATCGTCGTCTTGAAGACACTGACCGCCCAGGTGTTTCTTAAAGTGCAGGAACAGATGGTAGTCACTGGGGGCAAGATCGGGGCTGTATGGAGGATGATCTAGAGTTTCCGATCGAAGAGATGTGGAGATCTTTTGTTTGCTTTGCCACATGCGGACGGGCATGGTCTTGCAGCAAAACGATGCCCTTGCTCAACTTCCATGGACTGCTGCTTTGATTCTGATGTGTTGTAGGTCACCCATGGTTCATTGCTCATAACAATTTGGCTTAAGAAATCATCACTGTCATTGTTGTGACAGTGCCATGACATTTAACAGTGCTGCCACAACAGTACGCGCAAACAGCGTTAGAGGCGCTCCGCAACTCGGCTGAGCGCGGGAGCGCCACCTAGCTACGAACGGCGCCGCCGGCCGCATGTCACGGCACGGCAGTCGAATGAGAGATACTGAGTTGTTATCATGTAACCAGCTATTGCTTCTAAGTGAGTGTGTTTGAATATCCACACAATTATTGGTGATTAAAGGTTATAACACTTTTTGGTGACGAGGTCGGATATTTTCACTGCGTTGTGGATTTGTGTGTTCGTGACGGGGCAGACATAGAACAGCTCATGCAAGCGCTCACTGAACAACAAACACAGCTGACGGTTGCTATTCAGGCACAACAAACACAGCTGATGGCTGCTATTCAGGCGTTGTCGACGTTGCTTACTCATCGTCTGTCTTCCTCTTCTCCGCCTCCATTCCCTCCTTACGACGAGGCCGCTGAAGACTGGGAGGATTATGAGAAGCGTTTGCGGCAACACTTCTTGGCTTTCAGCATTGTCGACGCTCCTATGTGTAAGTCGTTATTTCTATCTTGGTTTTCCCCACGGATCTATCAGCTGCAATCTCAGTTAGCCCCTCTGCGGGAACCTGCCTCCCTGTCCTTCCAAGAAATGTGTGACTTATTGTCTAACTATTACCGCAAAAACACCCACGTCGTTGCCGCCCGCGTGGTGTTCTACCGGTGTCGCAAACAGCCCCATCAATCTTACCGGGCTTGGGCGGCGGAACTACATGGTCTGAGTAGGAAATGTCAGTTTGTCGCGGACACTCATCATGAGTCTTATGCTGATTCAATGGTTAGGGATGCTATTCTACGGCTTGCTCCTGATGAAGTTCGGCAACGTGCCCTACAACTGCCAAACCCGTTGTTGTCGGAAGTTCTAAGCATCGCTCAATCCTTTGAAGTGTCTCACGCTGCTGGCGTGCAAACAGACACGTGGTGTGATGTAGGCGCTGTACAGTCAACTTTCGACACAGACAATTTGCCTGTTTCACAGGAGAACGAAGATGTGGCGGCGGTTCACTCATGTAAACAACGTCGCGTTGGGCTGCAACGCTCGCAGCGAAAACAGCAACCACAGAAGCAGGTTTGTTCCGCACTTCCTTCTTGTCCACGTTGTTTCGTACAGCATGACAGGACCGCATGTCCAAAATGTTGGGCCACATGTAATTCATGTAGGAAAAAAGGCCACATTGCTTCTGTATGTCAGTCCCCTAAAGTTCCTGTCGACGAGGACGAGGCATCGGACATGGATGTTAACTGTGTGCTTTCTCAAACAAATAAGTTGTTTGTTACTGTATGTGTTCTGGATAAAGACAATCGCATGCAAGTGGATACTGGCTCTGCAGTAACTCTCATTAATTCTCGCACGTATTTGGAGTTGGGCTCCCCTCCCTTGTCTCCACTTACACGAAATCTGAGAACTTATAATAAACAGAAAATTCCTATCATTGGCCAGTTTGATGCTTCCACTGCCTACAAGTCTGTTGTTAGGCCCCTCACATTTTATGTGGTCGATCATGCGGGCACTGAAAACCTGTTCGGTTTTGATGCTTTCCAGTTGTTCGGGTTCTTCATTGATGATGATGTGCACCTCATATCTGAGGATATTCCGTATCAACAGCTGGATGGATTGTGTTCTGAATTTTCGTCCGTGTTCTCTGCTGGTCTAGGTCGTGCCAAGGATTTTGAAGCCCACATTACTCTTAAACCTACAGCTCGCCCCAAGTTTTTCCAGGTACACCCTATTCTGGTGGCGTTGCGTGCACCTGTCAAGGCTGAGATAGACAGGTTAACAGCTTCAGGGATTCTCCTTCCTGTTACCTCCAGTGAATGGGCATCGCCAATCGTGGTGGTTTCTAAACCAAATGGGAGTCTGCGATTGTGTGGTGATTTTAAACCCACCGTCAATGCTCAGAGCCTCATTGACACTTATCCTCTTCCCCGTCCTGAGGAATTATTTACAAAGCTCGCTGGGGGCCAGTTCTTTTCCAAACTTGGCTTATCGGAGGCGTACCATTCCGTTGGATGCTTCTTCCAAGGAATTTCTCGTCATCAACACTCCTCGTGGATTGTATCAGTACCAGTGGTTACCATTTGGCGTCGCTAGCACGCCGGCCATTTTTCAGCGGTTTTTGGAACAGCTCAAGGCTTCCATTCCCAGCTGCATAAACTATCTGGATGACATTGTTGTCACGGGGGCCTCCACTGAGGAGCACCTTCGCAATTTGCGTTCACTGTTTTGGGTTTTGCATTCGGCTGGGTTGAAGTGCAATCTGGACAAGTCAAAGTTCTTCCAACCCTCCATTGTGTATCTTGGTTTCCACTTGTCCCGAGAGGGTATACGTCCTCTACATCAGCATGTTGCGGCCATTAACGCTCTACCCCGGCCGTCTATGGTCAAAGAACTTGAGGGGTTTCTAGGCAAGATTGCTTATTATCACAAATTCATTTCATCCGCGGCGGCGGTAGCTCATCCTCTGCAACAGCTGTTACGCAAAAACGTCCCTTTCTGTTGGTCCGACGAGTGTGAGCAGGCTTTTGTCCACCTGAAGGCTCATTTGCAGTCGGCGCTTTGTCTTGCCACATTCCGTCCGGGTCAGGACTTGGTTCTGGAGACTGACGCGTCACAGTATGGCCTAGGGGCTGTTCTCGCCCATCGGTATGAGGATGGGTCAGAAAGACCCATCGCCTATGCTTCCAAGACCCTCAACGATGCGCAATGGCAGTACTCTCAAATCGAAAAGGAGGCACTCGCTATCACTTATTCTCTACAAAAGTTCAGCGTTTTTTTGTATGGTTCTAAGTTTCACCTCATCGCCGACCACATGCCGCTGGTCTCTCTGTTCAGCCCATCGGCGTCGCTTCTGGATAAGGCAGCTCACCGCCTGCAACGTTGGGTCTTATACTTGTCTCGTTTTCACTATGAGATTCACTATCGCCCCACGGCCCAGCACGCCAACGCTGACGCATTGTCGCGATTGCCGATGGGCCCCGACCCGGTTTTCGATCGTGATGAACTACTCTATTTCCACATTGATGAGGAAGAACGTCGTGCGGTCGAGGGTTTCCCACTAACGGGTTTGCAGGTCACATCGGCTACTGCGCGGGACCCGGTCCTGCGTCAGGTGATCGGTTTTGTTCAACGGGGTTGGCCGGACAGGACCAAGGGCCGGGCATCGGATCCCCTTCGCAACTACCATGCCTTGCACCTTCGTCTGTCTGTACATGATGGTGTTGTTCTTCTGGCCAAGGATGGCGCATCTCCATGTGTCGTGGTGCCAGCCTCTCTTCGCAAAGATGTTCTCAAACTGTTGCATGAAGGCCATTGGGGGATTTCTCGGACTAAGTCCCTGGCCCGCAGGCACGTTTATTGGCCCGGTATTGATTCGGACATCGCCCACATGGTTGCTGCGTGTGGTCAGTGTGCTCAACAACTGGCTGCACCTTGTACAATGCCCTCTCCGTGGCCTGATCCGGCACAGCCATGGGAATGGGTGCACGCTGACTTTGCCGGCCCCTTCCTCGGTACTTATTGGCTACTGTTGATTGACGCCTTCTTGAAGTTTCTGTTTGTTGTTCGATGTCCGTCGCCCACCACTGTGGCGACGATGCTGGCTTTGTCTAAAATCTTTGCGCTAGAAGGTCTTCCATCCACGATCGTCACGGACAATGGCCCTCAGTTCTCTTCGCAGGCCTTCCGTGATTTTTGTACTGGACAAGGGATTCATCATGTTACAGCACCGCCCTTCCATCCGCTACCGAATGGGGAGGTCGAGCGCCTTGTCCACACTTTCAAAAGCCAGATGAAAAAATTCCTTAGTGATTTTTCCACAGATGATGCTCTGTTGCAATTTCTGAGTTCTTATCGCTTCACGCCTCTGGGTGATCGCAGCCCTGCTGAACTCTTGCATGGCCGCCAACCGCGCACTCTACTGCACCTGCTTCACCCTGTCACGCCTTGTGCTGTGTCCCCTAGTGTGGGAAAATACTTGGTGGGCGCCGACGTGTGGGCACGAGGGTATAGATCTCGCCCTAAATGGATTCCAGGGGTGGTCAAGGCTCTTCGCGGCCGCCGGCTTTGTGAAATACGTACAGACGACGGCATGGTTGTTCGCCATTATGACCAGATGTGCCCAAGAGTGCTGGCTACGCAGGTGCCACCGCCCCTTCATTCGCCTCCACCAGCCCGAGAAGCCAGTCCTGTCACTGCTGCCAATCTACCATACATGTTGATGCAGCCGACGTCGCTACCGCTTCCGAGTACGCCGGTACCAGCCCCAGTCGCGACGCCGCCTTCTCCGGGACCCATCTCGCTGGAGCACACCCCCAGGTCCACGACACCGATGGATGCTGCTCCGGAGTTTTCACCCATCATCTCGTCCAGGAGGCACGTTCCACGCACGAGCTTCCGTCCTGGACATTTTCGACCATACTCTCAGGTCTCTCAGCGGGATCTTCTCGGGGCCTCACAAGAGGCCATGGATGTCTCCGCACTGTCCATGTCTCCAAGGGAGTGAGTGTTTTTTTTTTTTTTAAGGGGGGAAAAGTGTTGTGACAGTGCCACGACATTTAACAGTGCCGCCACGACAGTATGCGCAAACGGTGATAGAGGCGCTCCGCAACTTGGCTGAGCGCGGGAGTGCCACCAAGCTATGAACGGCGCCGGCCCCATGTCACAGCACGGCAGTCGAATGAGAGATACTGAGTTGTTATCATGTAACCAGCTATTGTTTCTAAGTGAGTGTGTTTGAATATCCATGCAATTATTGGTGATTAAAGGTTATAACAGTCATTGTGGTACCACTCAAGGAAAGTCGATGCACTGTCTAAACGTGTGGTTTTGTGCACACCCGTCAACATTTTCAGTACCAAACTTGCGCACAACTTTTGGTAATTCAAGTGCTCGGTCACAACCCCATACAAAACACTACGAGAAACATTAGGAAAGTCATCCCACAAGGAGGAAATCGTAAAGCATCTGTTTTCTCTCACCTTATTGTCCACTTCCTGCACCAAACTTTCATTAACGACCGAAGGTGCCCACTCCTTTGTTCATTGTTGTGCGGCCATCTTTAAATGATCTCACCCACTTTCTTACCATTCCATCACTCATAATGTTTTCTTCGTAAACTGCAAAGATCTCATGATGAATATTGATTGCTTTTAGTCCTTTAGCACTATGAAATCTTATAACAGCCCATACTTCACAGTCGGCGGGATTCATGATTATCAGGAGCATCTTAAACACTCAGTACACAACGTAAACAAGGAAGAATCAGACTGTAATGGCATCAGTGAGTAATTAAGGTACAGGCTTTCATGTAAAAATAAAATTATTGAGATATCTTAGCACGTCTTTTTTTAATTTCAAAACGGTACTTAAAAAAATATGCCTTGTACATACTACTGGACTGGTGAGTGAAATGGTGGTTTCAGCACATGATTTGAAAATAGCTTACAAAATGAAAAACACAACTCCAGAAGAGCATTACCAAAGCAATATAATTAGAGCAAAGTTGACTCTCACCATTATTTTCTCTCAGTTGCCTACAACTTTTTCTCTTTTACATAACTGCACATAATGTTCTAAACACCTTTACAAGCCACAATATTACTTTTGGTGCACTTGTAGCATTTACGATGCCTACATTAAGTGCTACCTGTCTCAGTGCTATCCCAGTCTTGTTACAACTGGTTTTTACGTGCATGAAGTTATCTGGTCAACCATAATGAAGGTGGAAAAATAAGAGTAGCAATTTTACTCATTCTGTTAATGGAGTTCCACCAACAGGATAAAAAATTACACACATTTTAACTGCATTAAATTCAATGACAGATTAGAGACAGAACTTCAAGTTATTCTTCCACTCCAATACAGCTGTCTTCATCTGACATTCTCAATTCATCAGCTCCTACTCATGTTAGGTTCCCCTACTGTTTTGGCTTGGTATTTTCCCCACAATCATTTCACATCCTCTCTCATTGCTACAAATACCTACATACAAATATGCATATTTTTCCCCCCATCTATGTAGCTTTAATGCAGTTTTAGAATCTGCTGATTTTCTACATTTCTCAATTTTAAACTCTATGTCAACTTGACCAACTGTTGTAAGAATTAACCCTATCATCAGCAGTGGCATATACCTAGAAGGATTAACACTATTTATCTCACCAAAAGCAATTCCATTCATTACCTACAGGTAACAAGAGTTCTCAATTTTGCTGATTTGTTCAACACAGTTTTTTGATTATCCATTGAGTGCAAAAGAAACAATTATCCACGGTTTGCTCAATACAAAAGTAGTTTGGGGAACTTTTAATTACTTTTTGGCCTTTCCTAGAGTTATATATGATATAAAGCTAACACAATACACTGTGAGCACAACAAAATAAAATATAGCCACACATGATTAAGTAATAGGTGGCTGGCAATATTCAAAATTCATCTTATAAAAGTGTAGGTTTTATGTTACACAGAACCGAGAAGTTACTTACATCCAGTATGTTCCCAAAAACAATTTCAACATTAATGCCCCTGTTCTCAAGAAATTCAGGGTTGTGCAGATTGAAAGTTTCATAGGTAATTTTCAGGTCACGGACAAATTCTTTCTCTGTGAAGACAAGTTCTGATATTACATTTTGTCTCTGTTCCTGTTTCTTCTTCCTAGAATTCAAAATTAAATTTCATTGATGACTGAACATGCAAGGCAGGGCCTAAAGCTGTATTAGATAGTTAGTGTTCATGGCATGCAATCTGACTGTCTAAATTTTTTCACTTTCACGCTACAGTAGAACTGTGCATTTTCAATTAAAATTCTTAGATTTTTAACTTTACTTTTTGTAGGATCAGTTTGTTAAGTGACCTTACAACAGGTAATACTATATAAGAGCAGTGAAATGGTCATTTATAAACAAAAGACACGAGACATCTGCTAAATAAAGGGCAAGTAGAAACTATTCATTTATCAACAGTAACAGAGGAAACACTGCTCCACATACACAACTGACCTAGGCTCAATTTTAATGTCCCCTAACATAAAAAATACAAGTCCGCAGAGAACAGTAACAATTACAAACACTAAAATACTAAATGATACAAACAATAGAATATTGTCAACTTTCACAACTTTTTTTAACATTTAGAATCCTGCAAATGATTAGTCCATATTTCTGTAACAGACAGTTTATAATGCTTTCTGGTTTATATATGACTAATCATATTCAATAACCTCCATGTGTGGTTCTGACAATAACAGGTAATGTGAAAAGCACCGTGCTTCTGATGTGTCTAACCAGTTAGAATGAGGTATGATCATGCGAACCTTACATAGATAGCATGAATGTGTACATTCTGAACGGTTGTAACTCCCAGCAGCGAATTCATAATCTCATTTTGTTATGGAATGGCACCACAAATTGGTGGTTCATTCTCATTTGTAGAATGTTTAGGAAACTAGAGAAGACATGCCCAGTCAGACTGGCACTGTTTCCCAAACAACTATTCAGTAATACATAAGTAAACTTCATCTGTCATCATTGTTCTGATACCAATTCAACAATGGCAGATCTTGTCAAGCAAATAGTCAGCAGTACTTTTGTAACCCCTGATTTCAACATGCAGGCTAGTAAGCTGCACTTGTTCTAGTTTTGTAACCCCACAAGTAATGTCCATCAGTGCTTGCTTCTAAATTCTCTTGCAATATTTCAAAAATAATCTGAATGCTGTTTAGTCTTACAATATACTGCCTTTCAAGCTTAGCTTAACATTTTTCCTTAGCTGGAGCTTTTGTAGTAATCAGTGTAGTAACAAATTCAAACATCACACCTGTAATTCAAATACGTGCATGTGATTTGGGCCCACTAAATGAGCATCATTATTTTTAAAAATCTCTTAAAATATATGCTGTCTACTTCTGCCTAAATTCATTTACTGTGAATCATAGGTTATACAGTAAAGGTTTTTATGCAAGTCATTCGGAAAGTTTTGAAAATCACTAGTTTACATTTCTGTTGCAAGACAAATATGCAATGCCATTTTCAAATATAAAAAATGTTGCAGCTTCAGAGAATTGGTAAGTACTGGTAGTGCTGAAAAGGTTTCCATTATAATGTTCCACATAATATTCAGTCACGATCAGGCACAACATTGAAAAGCAACAGACTTTGGAATCCAAAATTTTTCTAACTATTCTTCTTTCTTTCTTTCTTCTCTACATTATTTGACTGTTTGGATCTCTTTATGGAGAGGCATCCTGGGGTGTACAGATACCTGGTTTTAATCATCACATCGGAATGCCTCAATCTTGCATTAATAGATAAGAATTTTTTGTATACATTCTTTGTTATGATTTTTTGTGGCTCTCTTTATGTTAGTTGCTTTGTCCAGAGCATTGCCTGGATTATTTTTCTCAAGTATTTGAATTCTGAAACTTGCTTTATTTTTCCATATTTTGATTCCACCTATTTGGGGGCATCTTTAATACTAGTCATCTATATAATTTTTTCATACTAAATTTGTATTTCAGTTTTGTTTGCTACTGCTTCGAGACAGTTTTGTCTTTTTCAATGCATCTTCCTGTTTCTTTGCTAAGACTGCTAAAACAACAAAAGCTAAGCAGTCAGTTTCAAGATTTTCTCTCATTCTTCAAAGTTTCATTTTATTTATCTCGACGTTTTTACTTTGTCATCATTCTTGCACCACTTTCTCCAAAACATTTAAATAATAATGAGTCATTCTATCCCTGTGCCTCATGCCTGTTATTATTGTTATTGTTGTTATTATTATTATTATTATAAAATTTACAAGTCAATTTCGGAGTGAACTGGCACCCACAAAAATTTAAGTTTGGCATTTGTGTATTATTTACCATTACCTTGGTGCTTCAATTATCCCGAATGGGGCAATCATGCAATTTCTTTAAAGCAAATGAAGCTACCTGCATCATCATTTGGGTCCCCAGAAGAGGCTGTATTGACTTAAAAATCAGTCTTGAGTAAGCACAAAGGAGTTAGTGGTTTGTAAGGATCACATCTACAACGCTCAAAAATGAATCAAATTGTGCACTTACTCTGAACTAGAATAAATAGTCATTGTGGACACAGATTAATAATCACACTTGATTAAAAAAAGGTAGATGAGTGATTGCAGACTGCTATGCTACATCACACGTTCCTTCACATCTTGAAAGCATCAAAATGAGATGACCACAGGAAAGTCTGCAAGGACTCTTGTGCCACTGTACCAACTATTCAGTCAGAATACAAGCATTTCTTGAGGAGCCCAAAGTCCAGATATTTTTTCACTCACACTTGAGTCTAAATCTGGGTTAATGTGAAAGTTTAATGCACTGGAAAGAGACTTTCGCTAAGCATTATCCTGGGTCCTTATTAGCAGCTGTATTCATAAGAAGTATTCATGAAAAATCTTCAAGAGCCATAGCATGGAATTTTCACAAAGAGCTTTGAGAGGCTGCATTGCTTCACACATAAAAAAGATTTAAAGATAATTTTTAATAACTTAAAGAATTTGCATTACTTTCTTAAGACTTTCATAGTGGTCTTCCCATAAAGTCTCAACAATATCTGATCTTCTGAACATCATACAGCTTAACAATAAATTAAATTGAAAGACATGTCTAGAAGATGGCCAGGAAATGAGATAAGAATCTTAAGAGGACCACCTTGCCCACCCCTCCACCAAGAAACAACATTAGAGCACCTTAATACTTCCTCTGCCTTTGTTACCACACAGATTTTCATACAAGGTAATTTTGTTTTTTGATCTTTTCCTTATAAGTTTTTATTTACTTGTCTCTTCCCATTTTCTCTGCAAATCTTTTCTGATTTCTCTTCATTACACATCGTTTATGTTAGTCTGGGACTCTCTGCCACAATACTTCCCTTACAAGAAAAACCAGCCACAGAGATCCCACACAAAAATCCTGAACATCACATGCATGAGTAAACTATGTAATATTGAAGAAAAACACAAGAACTATACTAAAGGGGGGGGGGGGGGGGGGGGCAGATACAGCTTATAACAGCAAAAATTTGACAACATCCAATAATTTTCTTCCTACAACAGTAAACTTACAAGAATAAAAGTAGACACACTCAAACAACTCGTCTTCTTACACAGGATGAAAATAAAAATAATCTGTCATAAAGAAACTATTTTTACTACCTTTTAAATTGTTTCAAAATGGCAGCTGTTCAACAGTAATACTACAGCATATCCCTCATATTTTGAGTAGTTTTAAGCTTTTTAATGTTGCGTTTAGTTTACTTTATTGGCAAGATACATATTTACAAAACAGAGATCTTTTAGTTACACACCACAATAAATAACAGTTTTAATTAGGTTTCAAATTACGACTTCACTTTTTTAAACTTTTTGAACATATTAATATATGTTTAATGGAGAAGCTATTCAATACACTGACCTGATTTTGCTTCATCATGTCGATATTATAAAGCTACATATACTCAAAAAGCTTTAGTCAAAGCTTTATGTTATTTAGTTTTTGAGTTACGAGTGAAAATCATCAAGAAAACATGAAATGTGGGAAGTGAGTGTTCAACGTAGCTAATGCATTTTTCGAACATTTGTTTTCTAATGGTGACTGGTGGCCTATCTTCTCCAATCTGAGCTTGCTCTTTCTTTTTACTGCTTCTTTTCTTGTTTCTAGCTTTCTTTCTCTGCTGACTTTATTTGCACTATACCCACATCATCCAGTGCAAATTTATAAAACTTTCTAGGCACAGCCAGCCGCGATGGCCATGCGGTTCCAGGTGCTTCTGCTACGGTCACAGGTTCGAATCCTGCCTCGGGCATGGATGTGTGTGATGTCCTTAGGTTAGTTAGGTTTAAGTAGTTCTAAGTTCTAGGGGACTGATGACCTCAGATGTTAAGTCCCATAGGGCTCAGAGCCATTTGAACCATTTCTAGGCTCAATTCCTAATTGATTAATTACTTCCAGCCTACCTTTCATGCCTTCATTGAACGTAATCAATGTATAATTTGTTGCAATTTTAATAATAATTTTTCCGCAAAATCCAGTATTGTGACAAACTTTCCAAGTTTTGCTGTTCAGTGATTCATTAATATTTCATGTGTTAGATTCAACACATCTTGTTAAGAGTTCTTTGGTAACTAAGTTTTTAAACAGATGGTAAAGTATTTTTTGTGCCTACAGCTATTAACTGTTTCTTCAGAGACTGCACATTGGTATGGATAACATGATTCATTTCCCTTGGGGCAAAAATTATGCATCAGGTTGGAATCAGAAGAGCATTTATATCATATAGCTGCTGTTATGTTAATAACAGAGAATTTTCTCCAATTGCATTTCCATAATATGAGGTTACTGCATTTATGACAGCATTTGTCAATCTCTTTTTACCATACAGAGATTTAGTGATAGGGTTATTAAGTTCATATGGCTTTAATTCTGAAACAGCCTTGAAGGATCTGGTATCACCATCACCAATGTAATTAACTTACTGTGCACTAAGTCTAATCTCGCCCAGCCGGTTAGCCATGCGGTCTAACACACTGCTTTCCGGGCGGATAAGTGTGCCGGTCCCCGGCTCGAATGCGCCCGGCTAATTAGTGTCAAGGGTCGGTGTGCCGGCCAGTCTGTGGATGGTTTTTAAGGCAGTTTTCCATCTGCCTAAGTGAATGCAGGCTGGTTCCCCTTATTCCGCCACAGTTACACTATGTTGGTGATTGCTGCGCAAACGCTGACTCCACGTACACGTACACCATAATTACTCGACCACGCAAACTTTTGGGGCTACACTCATCTGGAGCGAGATGTTCCCGGAGGGGGAGGGGGGGTCCAACTGCACAATAACCCTGGGTTCGGTGTGGTGCGGCAGTGGCGTGAGTGGACTACTGTAGCCTGTTGTGGGGTTGTGAACCACTGAGGGCTATGGTGGCGACGAAGCCTCTCCGTCGTCTCTAGGTCCCCAGATCCATACAATACAATACAATACAAGTCTAATCTCTGACTGCAGAAAAGCTTTCTTTGTCCTTCAATTCCCATGGTACCTGCTGTACCCCTATGATTAACTGAACCATTTGGATCACAACTTTCCATCCATTCTGCATGAGTCAATGAGTCATATTCTTTTTATTATCTTTCCACCCTTTGCTATCCTTACAATAAGAAATGGACACTTTGGTATTCAAAACATTCCACAATTTCCTTGCTACTACTGTGCATACCCCATATAATGATGAATGTCCCCTCGTAAGCCACGTATCACCACATGAAACCAAACTTGGTGCTTTTGTAGAGTCTAAACTTCTGCTGCAGCTTTACTGGCACATAATTTCTTCATACTCTTTGACACAATGTTGATTTAACTGCTGATAAGGTTATATGTAGTTTTCCTAACTTTTGGCCTCATATTCATTGTCCCACAAAATATTTTGAGACTTGTCAGAACCGTCCTACACATTTCATTCCATACTCCGCCCTTCTATTAATAGAGTAGACATTTATAGTTTTCTCTGACATTGGGCAGTTATAAAATGAGCTTACATTGCAGAGTTAGCACATGTTATAACAATTTTGCAACCTAGCCCTGACATATTGTTTATATTAAAATTTATATGTCCACCAAATATGCAGTGGAGGCATCTGTAATTTCAGCAGACATTGTGTTTATGCACACAATAACATTGCATGGAGCATCAGTAATGTCTGACACATGTCTGTTAGAACTGTCACTTGTTTAAGAAATTCTTTGTTTTCATAGATTTCTTTGGCTGAGTGTGTATTCTTATATTGATTCCCATTTAAAGGCAAGTTCTTCACCTTATAGCATACTTTCTTCTTCCCCCTGATCATTCATAAAATGCTTAGAATAAAGTTAACACATGATCTGTTTAAAAATCGTAATCAAATGTTTAATTTACTTCACAAAAGATGACTGCAAGTAGGAGAAATTTAACTTCTGGACTGATCATTACAAGTATGACAAATTTAATTTTGAAACTGTATATAAACAATATGATAAATTTTGCAAAATGCTACATTAGACTCAAGGAAAATTAAAAGTTACTCTCAGGGAGCATGGCTTTCAAGGAATAGATCAGAGGGTATTGCTTTAGTATTTAATTGATAACTCGGAAACTATTAGAGCTATTACAATAATTTTTTGAGCAAAATGTTTCTATCATTTGGAGCATAAGAAAAAAATAATTTTGAGAAAGCAGTTTTATGAAGGTACCTGACCCCCTTAAATGAAATACAATGTTGTATGAGAAATGTCAAACTGTATTAGCAATACTCCTTTTACACTGGGCAGGAAACTGTCAATCAGAACAACTACTTTAAAAAAACAAAAGTTTCTGAATGTAACCTTAGGTCCTCTTCTGTAACAGATGTAGTCTGCATAACTTCAAGGTTAGTATTCATTTCCTGGCCACTGGAGTTTACATCACTAGGTGGTTTCTGCTGCAGCACACAGTCTTGTTTGTTCAAATCATCCACACTATTTTGTGACCCATTTCCTGCAAAAAAATAGAAATACAAAAATATTGTGCTGTTTTACTCTCAGAGTGTATGGAAGTTTATGCAAAGAGCATTTATAAGTTTCGCACCACCACACAGTAACTATTTCACCTTGTATACGATTTAAATCAGCTTCAATGAAGAGAATCTTTTCTTCACACTCCCTTATCCTGTATTTCATTTCTTGCACACTGTCTTCATTCTCGTGTGGATTGTTGCTGAGCTTGTTTTCAATTTCCTTTTTTTCTTTCTTTATTTCCTAAGAAGAAGAAAGATCAAATTGCTCAATGTAAGACTTCAATGACTCCTGAGTAAACTGAAAGCACAATAAAATACAATATTACACTAAAATATGATAAAGTGGCAGTAAACAACTTGCTGCCTAAAATGTTACTCAACCTAACATAACATCATTAATCCACATTTAATAATATACTTCATCTGAAACCTCCCACAAAGTACATAAAAAAATTGAATCGGCTAACATATTCAATAATTTATGAAAACTCCATTTATAAACATGTAAACTGCAACAAAGGTAGTTACCCTTCTTCTGAAGACCTGGCTTACATACATGATGGATAAATTTACACCTCACTCAATGATGTTCGAATTTGTCAGTTGATATAAGAAAATTAATTCAGTCAACACAATTTTGGCTTATTAGGCCAAATTTTCTGCCTGTAGAAGATTAGATACAAATTACTAAGCACTCAGTTAGCAAATGATGACATGAGAGAGTGAGGAATGCAGCAAATAGGCTGGTTGAACTTTTTATTTTTCCATCTTGATTACAGGATGGGCAAGAAGCAGTATAGTGTGTTCTTGTAGTTACCTTCATTGCTGACATGAAACTTCAAATTTTGGTAGGCAGTTTCCCAGCTATTGTGTCGGACCTCGTGCTTTTTCCAAATAAATCGTTACTTCTTGTGCAGATAGTGTGGCACTTTGTCACACAATTTACACACCCACAAATTGTAGAAGAAAGCTGTAATCTTTATGTGGTACAATGCAGTTTGCTTCCAGTTGGCTCACAGGAGTAATACACGAGTCAATAAATTTCTTCCATAAACAAGCTGATGATGAATGCCTTTTCTGGCTACAACTGTTAACTTCTCATAAAAATGAGACTATTGGGGTGGTCCAGCTTGTGTTGTAAAATGGAACATCTCAGCTCACTATGACCCCCTCCACCTACCTTGGGATCACGATCTGTCATGTCACCCTACCTCTGTGATCTGCAACATGGGAATGTCTTCAGTTAAGGAGACTGAAGTAAAAGAACATTGGGTAATGAGTGTATTTATCATGCAGAAGTAATATTTTGCAAAGTTGATGGTTTCATTTTTATGGATTTACCAATTTTGAGGGCACAAGGGCACTCCTTCTCTTATCCTACTGACTCTAGTTTTCACAATTTCATTTTCATACAGAATGGAAACAAAGCAGAAGCTAGTCTTAGAAAAGTTTATATATATATATATATATAAAAAAAAAAACAAAGATGAGGTGACTTACCGAACGAAAGCGCTGGCAGGTCGATAGACACACAAACATACACACAAAATTCAAGCTTTCGCAACAAACTGTTGCCTCATCAGGAAAGAGGGAAGGAGAGGGAAAGACGAAAGGAAGTGGGTTTTAAGGGAGAGGGTAAGGAGTCATTCCAATCCCGGGAGTGGAAAGAGGTAAGTCTTTCCGCTCCCAGGACTGGAATGGCTCCTTACCCTCTCCCTTAAAACCCACTTCCTTTCGTCTTTCCCTCTCCTTCCCTCTTTCCTGATGAGGCAACAGTTTGTTGCGAAAGCTTGAATTTTGTGTGTATGTTTGTGTGTCTATCGACCTGCCAGCGCTTTCGTTCGGTAAGTCACCTCATCTTTGTTTTTATATATATTTTTTCCCATGTGGAATGTTCCCCCCCCCCCCCCCCTCTCTCTCTCTCTCTCTCTCTCTCTCTCTCTCTCTATATATATATATATATATATATATATATATATATATATATATATATATATATAAAAAACTGGTAGACAGAATGTAGTTTCATCTGTAGATACGAAAAAATGACAGTTTGCCCTTGACTATCAATGGAAACAAGAGCTAGGTGCCATATTGTCTTTAACATGAATGACCTATCACTGCTTTATCTTCCAATCACTATTAGTGACAACATGTGCCTTTAGGTATCCTCTAATAATACCCAAGACAATCATCTTTAATGAAGTTCTTCCAGAAAATTCAGTTAGCTTGACATCCAGAAATACAACATGCTGATGTGAGCTGTGGAAACTCTGATTCTCATTAACACAAGTGACAAAAGCAGCACTGTCACTGTCACCAAATTCATGTATACATGACAAAGCTGCTCCCTTTGATATTAAATTTAAAGTCCACATCAGAATCTACAGGCTGTTAACAGTGTCCATGGCTCAACAGTGGTATTATCAATTGCAATCATCATCTCACACATCTCTTGTGCCCTATGTCAATTCTTGGCGTTCTACTTTGGCTTTTCTCATTGCCCAGTAAGTTAGTCTCATTGAAAGGAAGTGGACTTTGTATTAGACCATATATCAACAAAATGAGCATCAAAAGGTGCTTCATACACTGCAAAGCTGCATGATCTGTGTATATGCAAACACACCACCATCACTATAATTAAATGCCATGATGAGGACACTAAACCAGAGAGCATAATAGAGTTAGCCTTAAACAACAAAACAATTCAATTAACACAGGTACAATTAATGAGAATTCTGTGACTCAGTTACTGAAACTTTTTACACTTATCATCCTTTTAAATCATACATTAAACTCAAAATCGCTATGTCAGCAATAGGCATTATACAAACCATGTAAAAATACATAGAAAATATCAATGGTGCACACCTTCACGAAAGCAACAAATTGAAATCTATGAAAAACTTTTGCATTTACTGATACAGTATAGTTTATCCTTACATGTAGTTGTTTTTCTTTTGCACTGATGAGAGATCCCAGTTTACCAAGATGGACACCTGAAAAACAAATAAATATGCATTTAAAAGATATTTTCAAGAAATATGACACTGTTCTCATACATTCTGGATATCACTGACTCAGCTTTTACTTCTATGTACTGTCCATCTCTATGATTTATATAAAAGACTTAAATTTAGCTAGAGGATCCCCCCCCCCCCCCCAACCCTTCAACCCAAAGACCCGAAGGATTCCCAGTGGCAAATATTTTTTTTTTTTTGTGCACTTCTCTCACAACTGTGCTGCATTGGGATCTGTTCCTGGTTTATTATCCCGCAGGCTGCTGTTGGAGCACTCGTACAACAGATAAAGCTGTAAAATTAAAATGTGAATGTAAATTCTCCAAAAGCAGCCCGTAGTATATAAAAAGAATTCAATGCAGCACAGGCATGTCAAAGAGTCACACAAAGTTAATGCTGATTATGCATAAAACACATTATGTAAAACATGTGGCTAACATAACTGTCTTATTCATCACCGAAATAGGATTCACATAAAAGGCAAATTGATTCTCACAACTGAGGAAGTGGTAGATGTTGGTTGGTTGGTTGGTTGGTTCGACCAGACAGCGAGGTCATCGGTCTCATTGGATTAGGGAAGGACGGGGAAGGAAGTCGGCCGTGCCCTTTGAAAGGAACCATCCCAGCATTTGCCTGGAGCGATTTAGGGAAATCACGGAAAACCTAAATCAGGAGGGCCGGACGCGGGATTGAACCGTCGTCCTCCCGAATGCGAGTGCAGTGTCTTAAGCACTGTGCCACCTCGCTCGGTGGTAGATGTAAAAGGAGATATGACCAAGTATTTAACTAAATACAGTGAAGAGCAATAAACAAATACAATGTGATTAGATCATGTTATGTCAGTAGCAACAGAAACATACTACAAAGTGCTGAAAAACCAACCACAAATCAAGACTGAGAAAAGAAGAAAAACATTTTACCCCTGACAAAGCAAGACCACTGAATGGTCAGTGTGCTTATGTTTACAATAACACAGAGAATGAAGAAGCATCAAAAGCTGGTAGGAAAAGACAACATAAAGATACAAGTGACATTAATCAATCAGTTCACCAGACTCTCAAATTCTAAGCAAGGAGTCACAGTAATTAGACATTGGGCCTAAATTTTGGAACCTACCTACATTCCAATTTCAAACTGTGTTAGTAGCACATTAGTACACATGAACTAAAGCTGAAGGAAGGTTTTAAATCAAGGGACTCTTTTACCTGACAAATTATAGGGAAGGAATAGATTATATAAGAATATTCAAGTCTCAAGGAAAACTCAAACCTGGGACCTTTGCCTTGGAAGGTAGGAGATGAGGTACTGATGGAAGTAAAGCTGTGAGGGAGAGGCGGGAGTCATGATTGGATAGCTCAGTTCGTAGAGCTTACTAAAGGCAAAGATTCCAGGGTTGAATCCCAGTCCAACAAACAGTTTCACAATACCAGGAACTTCATGAAAAATTTGTTTTTGCACAACGCTATTACAACTAAATGTAACTATTCCAGTTTGAGAATTTACCAAGACATGTAATTATGCCCTATGATTAGTCTCATTTATTACGATAATGTGTTGCATCTCCAGCAGATGCAGAGTGTGTTGAGCACTCAATGGCATGACTCTTGGTGTCCATATTAAAACAGTCCACAATGAATGTGGTTAAAGGCATAACATATTAACTCAGGTAAAATTTCAGTTACTCTCTCTCTCTCTCTCTCTCTCTCTCTCTCTCTCTCTCTCTCTCTCTCTCTGTTGTGAATTCGCACTATTCCGTAAGCTGTAGAAATTTTAAACACAGTGACTATTTATCATCAAACAATGGAAACTGCAGTAAGAATATCTCAACGATGTAGAAAAAAAAACAAATTGCCACTTACCACAAAAGAGACACATCAAGTTGCAGACAGGCACAAGTAAAAGACATTTACATAAAGCTTTTGACCACCACCTTCAGCAGTAAAAGAGAGACACACACCATTCACACACACAAGCAAGCACACCTCATGCACACACAGCTGCCAACTCCAGCATCTTGGGCCAGAATGTCACATCACATGGGATGCAAGCAGCAATCTGTAGGGGGCAGGGAACGGGAAGGGGTGGTGTATGGGTGGGGAGGGAGATGAACCTGTCTGGTGGAATGTGCAGGGACTAGGATGCCTGGGCTCGAGACACTGGACTTGGTGGTTGTGTGTGCACAAGATGTGCTTTCTTGTGTGTGTGAATGGTGTGTCTCTCTTTTATTGCTGAAAGCGGTGGCCGAAAGCTTTATGTAAGTGTCTTTAATTGTGCCAGTCTGCAAATTGATGTGTCTCCTTTATGTTAAGTATCGGACTGTCTTTTCCTACATTGTTGACTATTTATCATAAATATTAATGGTCTTGATCACAACATAAAACAATAATAACTAGATGATAATTGGTTTTGGTTGATTAGCATCCATCATCAGGTCTATAGAAACAAACCAAAAAATGGACTTTCAGTTAATGTGTAAAACTCCTTTCAACTTTTAAAAAAATGTAGTTTTTATAAAGCATTAAAACATTGAAAACAGTAAAAACCTACCTTGCTTACACTGTAACTGGTACCTAAATAAAGTTTTAACCACAGTAACATTGTTACTTGGAGTAACTTGTCAATTCCCAAAAGTTTGTCGGAGCATGAATGTTAGCATATAAAACCCGTAAGAGTTTAATCACTGTGTGTTCTTACGCACCACCACCACCACCACCACCATCACCACCACGATTTGTCGGTTATAACTGACAGGTACCATACAAGGACACACAGTTACAATACAACAATAAAAATCAATCAATCAATCACTTATAAAGTTATGAATACCAGTATAAAAACATACATAAAACTGGTAATCCCAATATCAATATAAAATTCACAAAAACTGTGTCAAGGTTACTTAAGAACAGAACTCGTTATCAGGCTGCAGCCATTTAAAACAAAGGGTAAATCAAGAAATGCAATATCTATATTTTGTATAAATGTAAACTGATAGGGACAGCGTCTCAATCTAACATTAAAATTAGTGATAATTGCCAAAAGTCATCCACTGTGGCTAAGGCACCACATGTATGCAGCTGTGCTTAGCATAGCTGACAATGAAACACATTTGCAGTACGCTATGGGGAAAGAAGATGGTCAGTCTGTGTTGGCAGTCTTCCATGTAGAGCACTTTCAAGATGGGGATTTTATTGTCTATCAGCATGTTAATGATATTAAAACACTAAATTTGCACTACTTAAAGTAGATCAAACATACTACAGTAACAGTTCTGCTTGAACTCTCTTTGAGTATTACCTTGGGAGAATTCATCAGGCAACCTATCCTTGAGTGTGGTGTGCAATACCTCCATATTGTTGTTTATCTGTTGTACAGAATGCTTTTCTGCAGTGACATGCACCCCAAAAGCTGTCTTATTCTGGGAAGATGTCTGCTCCATAAATTGCGTTAAAAAAGAGCATCCCTTCTGACTAATGTAATACCAGTCATAGTCATTGCAACTTACTTTATATACTGTGGTATTGAAATTTCTGGCAGAATGTAAGTACTTTATAAGCAATGAAGACCACTCACCAAACAGCAGAAGCGTTAAGTCACTGACAGGCACACGAAAATGAATGATAACTTTGTTGGCTTTAGAAAAAAAAAGAAAATCTTTCACTGGCTAATGACATGCATGCATGTGCATGCATGCACACATGTGCGCACGTGCACGCATGCGCGCGCACACACACACACACACACACACACACACACACTTATATTATATTGATCAAGACCACTGTAATTTATAATAGATAGCACAGATCACTTCGTCTCCCTCAACATATGATGCCAGGTCTCAGGTCTCACAAGCAGTCATTATTCTAAAATCATCTTGAAATGAGGACAGAAAGAAAGAATTAATGCTAAAATGACTTAAGAATGTTTGGCTGCTTGGTCACTTAGGGCCACATGAGCCAGCAACCTTCACCAGACATTAAAAACTTATAATTTAGGGAGCTGCTCAGACATTTCACAAATTCTTAATCATTGTACAACATTTGTCTGATACAATCGAGGGCAGAGGGCTAGTGTCTTTTCTAAGTATAAAATACAATCAATGAAAATTTAGCGTATCAAAATTTGTACATATCAAGCACTGTACTTTGGAGGTACAACCAGGCCCCAGACATGAGTAATCTTTATTATTTAAACTTTACAAAGAGGTTGCCTTTTCATCCATCACCTTCCAGCTGATACGACAACAATCAACAAGCTCACACCAGAACAGAGCAAATCGTCATCACCAAAGCTGCCCTGTCAATTAAACCACACTGCAGGATCACCTGACTGACATACTGAGGGCTCTTGGAGCCACAGCTGAAAAACGTCTCTCTCTTCTGTTTCCAGTTGCCTCCTACAGCAGACACTAAATGGCTCAGTTTCTTTACCTTTACATTTTCCCTCGTCCTCCGAGGTGGGTCTAGGGTTATTGGAGTTATCTTCTTGTCCCCCTGGCAACCCCCACCATGTACTCCGCATGAGTAAACTTGAGTACCTTATATTAATTACAAGCCCACACTGCTTTCCATTCCTGGCTACATCCCTGAAAGAGAGTACAAACTGGTTTCAGAATAGGGATGCTGAATTTGTTTTGTTTTCAGCTTTGATGCGCCACATACAAATTACTAAGCCATGAGTGAATGTGTGAAACTATCATTCAGCTTTGTACTGTGATGTAATGGCCAAGTGCTTAGCACAGTCCATTCGAGTTGCCCACTGCAGTCTACCCAGAGCTGCAGCCATCGGTGCTGCCGCTGCGCGACACCTTGTGACCTAGACCATCTCCTCTACTGCCTCTGCACAAGCCAGCTCTTGGGTACAATAACTCACTGCCATCCTGACACTGTGCTCCACCACACCACAGCTCAACAGTTCCGTGCTGTTCGTCAACTGACAGATGCGAGATGTCAGTTTGGTTGTTTGGGAGACGACACTGCTGGAGTTTGATGCTGGTAGAGATGTCACTGAGAGCTGCTGCTGAAGACCAAAGATTGTTGTTGCCCCAGCATTAATGTGGATAATCGAGGGTTACCATGGAAATGGCATCCTGTTCCGCTGTGGACATTAGTGGTGCTGTCAGAGATTGTACTATGGAGAGATACGTTGTATGTTACTGTTATTCTCACTGCAACAATCTATGGTGCTGTAACACTGTAGATTGTCGCAGTGAGTATAAGATGCTATTTCTATAACAACTGCTGATATATCTATGCAAACACTGTTTTCGTGGTCGAAATGTCAACCCTTGAGATATCTTTCGCAGTGCACAATAATCTCTGATCATCTGATGCCTGCCTCACCGGGCCAGGATGCCGTTTCTACGGCAACTATCGATGCACTTTAGTAACATTGTTCCGCTGTTATTACAGAAATATTAGTGTGGTTCCATCATAGTACAGTTATTTTCATTGCGCTGAAATCAGAAGAGAGCAAAATTAACTGAATTTCTGTGGCACATAACCGTAACATACGACGTATCTCCACCTAGTACAATCTTTGACAGCACCACTAACGTCCACAGCGGAACAGGACGCCATTTCCATTGTAACCCTCAATTATCCACGTAAACGTTGGGGCAACGACAATCTTTGGTGCAGACTGTAGTTCTGAGTTTAGAGGGTAGCATACTCTAAGCTTTATTTCATACTAATGAACCATTTTAATAGTATAATTTGTATTCATTGAAGAATAATGATCAATATTTGACATTATGATGTATTCCAACAGTAACTGTTCCTTCATAGTTATGTATTAAGTTATCTAATCATGAACATGTTTTCTGATTGGCTACTTATGATGTCATACTCAGAACGGTGGGTGTGTCCAGCCCCATTAATACCCGTTACCTCCATGCACAGTCAGCAGTTACACGAGCGTCGACTAAACTCATCTGGCAGTGTCCATCCACCACTCTGGGTATAATTTGTTACTATTTATCTTATTTTTATATATTTGATATATATTTTTATATGCTTATTATAATGTCTACACTACTTTGGCAATATATCTTTACTGAGTCTGAAGATGACTCTATGAAAGAGTCAAAAGCAGTCACTCACTCCAATAAAAAAATATTTTAACAAGATTGCGATCAAGACTGTTTTAAATTTTAATTTTAACAAATTTTAAGATCGCTAACTATGTTTTCAAAAATTTCAAAAATTTTATCTTCTCACTGTCTTCCTTTCAAATGTTAAGTACTCTTGTGTCTTCCTTTTAGGGGGTGTCCAGCTTTCTGAACTGTAGAGGACAATGAGATGTATAACAATCGACATATTTGCAAAATGTGACTTGGTTTCAGAAAACATCTCTCTGAGGGTATATAGACATCTGGAGCCACCAGATATTCTTTCATTTACATCCACAGGTATTTGATTACAACTGTACAGCCATCCCAGTTACCAGAACTAATCATCAGACTTGAACTTGTCTCTGTAAACTGTGAAGTGCTATTGCGCATATTAGTTCTGTGTACTTGCATATGTTCTGTTTTTGGTTATTCAACGTTCTTTCAGTCCCTGGGCTTCACCCACAATGTTAGCCCCCAAAAAAATCAGTAATGGAAAAAAGGCTTATCACAATTGTGTAAATATGAGAGCAGTAAATAAGGTCTCAGAAACAGGTACTTATCCCCTTCCAAGGATTGATGACACTTTGGATCACCTTGGCAAATGGAAATTCGTCACCATGTTAAGATATTCTTTTCAGCTGCTATCAAATTCTTATCATTACCAAAGATCTGGAAAAGACAGCCCTCTGGGCATTATAAATGCCTAAGGATGCCCTTTGGCCTCCTGAACACTCCTGCTACATTTCAACATTTTTGGATTTACTTTTACAAAGTTTAAAGCCAAACATGTGTCTAGCACACCAGGATGACATAATTATCTTTGCAAGTATGATGAGAAAGTATGCAACATGACTAAGAAACATACTAACTTGTGTTAGTGGTGCTAATCTAAATTTGAAATTAGAAATGTGCAGTATAGCGCAACTGCAGGTGCACTATCTAGGCCACATAATTTCGGCAGATGGTGTAAGACCAGACTCGTGATTACAGGACACCATGTACAATTTTCCAGCACTGAGGAACATTAAAAATTGCAAATCATTTCCCAGTTTAAGAAATTACTATCATTGTTTCATAGAGAACAATGCAGCCACCCTGAAACCTTTCACAAAATTACTGAAGAAGGGAACTCCTCTCATCTGGACAGAAAACTGAGAGAGTGACAAGTTAAAACTGAAAAAATTCTTACAAGTTTACCAGTCTTTGCTTATCTGGATTTTGCACTAACTTTTATCTTGTTGTGTGATGCTAGCAACGTCGCTGTCAGTTGTATTTTGAGTCATTATTTTGAGCCATTGGCAGCTGTGGAGGCAGCCAAAAACATTTGTGTCACGTATGGGGATAATGACATTGAGCACAGCACAAGAAGAAAATGGTTTTCGCGTCTTAAGGAGGAACATTTTGACATTAGTGACTCTCCGTGTTCTGGAAGACCTTTGAGATTTAATGAAGATTGTTCAAACACATTAATCCACAACGATCCAAATCAGTGTAATTGAGAACTGGTAAATGTGATGAACTCTCTTGGTGGTCATCAGTTGGCTCACAAACAACACCACCCCTTCTTATCATGTATCTTTACTGGTGATGAGGAATGGTGTTTTTATGCTAACATAAAGAAAAGAAAGGGATGATTGAGCCCAAACAATGCAGCAACTCCCTCTACAAAGACCCTGTGCACTTCCACAACAGATAATGTTTTGCATCTGGTGGAACAGCATGGTGTGGCGTAGTATGAACTGCTTCTCTGCGGTGTAACCATCACTGCTGACATTTAATGTTAATACCTGAGACATCTTGCAGACGCATTCCATGAACAACTGGGAAGACTGCATGAAGTGATGCTACTCCACAATAATGTCAGTCGCCATTCTACTAGACACAGAAAACTCTATACAGGCGTTGTTGGATTGAGAAGTCATTCCACACCCACCTCATTCACCTGATCTTGAACCCACAGATTTTCATCTTTTCAACTCTCTAGCGAATCTTCAAGGAATTTTCTTTTCAGATGAAAATGTGCTCCAAACATGGCTCGAGACTTTTTGCCTCAAAACCATACGATTTCTACAGCTGCGTAACCATAAAGTTACCCCAGCATTGGCAGTCTGCTGTAAATAGTGAAGGAGAATATACTATTGATGACTAAAGTCTCTGTTACATGTATCTGTTGTGTTTATTAGACTTGCGGAAAAATGCTACAAAATTATGTCCCAATCTAATAGCAGACTTCTATTCAATACATCCTATTGCAACATCCTGGGACCTGAATTTTGGTTCCACACGCAACTGAAAGAAACTCTGAATGCTACTATTGAACCATTCCTGTTATTGAGTCCAGAATTTAAGTTCCCTCTCAGAATACATCCTACCTTACCAGTTCTTCCTGACAGTAACAACAACGAATTGTTCAAGTTCTCAGATTAGGTTATGACACAGGAGCAGCAACATACCACTAGACAGTGTTGCCACCTATTTTACAGCATTCCACTGGCCCACTATTTTACTTAACATAATTGTTCCCGCAGTGACTTCCGTGCTGCTTGCTGTTCTGAGACTAGAGCTAGACTATATTCAGCTGTTTCACATGCAAGTTATGTAGTAGGATGTGTACAGCCATCCCAGCTGATCACATGCCTTGGTCAAGTTACAGTGGATTGTGATGTGAAATGTAAAAGTTAATGATGACTTCTATTTCTCTGCAGTCATTGACTGTAATTTTGTAATCTCACCTAGGATTGTTTTCTTAAATTAAACTACTATTTTGCATCTGCCTATTGAAAAGCTTACTTTCGTTACTGTGCTTACCATTAACTGTTGCTTTTATTTGTTCATTTGATACTGTTTTATTGTCATGACTTATTTTTACAATCTTTCTGTTGAGTTTAACTGAACTTACTTATCTTGGTTTTGCAATCACATACATTTGGGTTCAAGGAATCACCCTTGAGGTGTTTATTGCAAATGATTTATTATTTATTTATAAGACATGCAAATGCAATGAGAAGCATCATGCATTGCTGTTGTAATTTTATGCTTTTGTTAGTTGAAGCTATTTAATTTCATATGTTATTCTGGTTGATGCTCAGAAAGTGGTTGACTTGGTGCCTTCTGCTCATTAATATATTTTCAGTCTTACAACTTTTCTTTGGTCAATTACATAGTTACAACATTGCTCATAGGACATAACCAGTGGTGGTAATGAACTCTAAATAAATTTTACTTACAATGCTTCCACCATCCTTGATTACAGTTAAAACAAACTGTTGTGTTTTAAAATTATGTTCCATGATTTTGACCTATCTTACAATTGCATTTTTTCTGGCAATGTATATTACTAAAGCTACAGCATCTCTTACATAAACTAACAAGAACGGTGCTGTATAAAATTTTTATGTTGAATTGTCTTTTCTAAGTCATTCACCCTTTTCTCAGTCTCAGAAGTGGTTTCTTTAATTTCTTCCACTTCTGCCTCATTCTTGAAGCTTCATTTCTGGAAAAACTGAGCACAATAACTGTTTATTTCAGCTTTCCCCTGTTTACACTCAACAGCTTGGGCTTTAATGTTTATATCCAAGCACCCTACCTTTTCATTTATGGCATTTCTATAATTTTCCTTGTTTTACAGGTATTTCAAGTTTAACTTCTTTGACTATTTGCGAAACTTTATTTTTTAATTTCCAAAAATCTTTATTTACCTCCAACTTCATCTCAGATATTTTTCTAACTCAGTTTCCCAGTCCTGTTTAAATTCTTCCCATTTTTGTTCTATCTTTCTGCCCACTTCTTTTTGTGATTCTCTTACAGTTTTTACTGCTTTCTTCTCCCCTCACTCCATTTCATTAATAGTAACTCAAACAAACCTCCTGCTCCCCTTTTTGGACTATTTCTTTTTTAATACCTAGTTCTGATTTAATAACTAGCCCTCTTTCCATAGTTCTCATAATAGGGTCCATTTCTTTTTCTCCCACTTGTTTGCTTCCCCATTTTTGGAAACTTGCCACATGTTCGTCCTCTGTAGTTGTGATATTTCTGATCCAAAACAGACAAAAATAAAGTATACCACCCACTAAAGTTCAAAATTAGACGCAAAACAATGCAAGATTTCAGCAAGCCAGCACTGAATAGACTACTGTCCTGTTATGGTCACCATATGTAACAGAGCCAACTCTGAAAAGATTTAACTATCAAATTTTGACCACAAATGTGCCTAAATATTTCTCTCACAAATGTACAGAAATAAACTTTAATGATTTTAGACCTGGAAGAATTTAGTAAACCAAACTCTGAGAGTTCCAGAATGTAAACATAGGTTCCTGTCATTGTACAGCTGCAAAATTTCAAATTTCCACTGTCTTTATAGCTTGCTCAATGAGATATAATCTGCCTTACTCTGACTGGTTGGAGGTTGTAAACTAATGGTAGATGTGACAGCTAACACATTTTACCAAATACAACATAAAAAAGTCACTGCTCACCCACACATACATCTAAGCACATCCCCCAAAAGATAAATGTGAAGACACATACCACAGCAACCAAAATATAAAAAAGAGGCAAAGTAAGCAAACAGTAGTGGTAGGGAAATAATAGTATGGCAGCAAATGACAACATGAAACTCCGAATCCACACACTATAAAACTATGTCTACTCAAAGAAACACTCATTTCATGAAGTTCATCATAAATGAAATTACATTAACATGATTACACTGCTTTCTAAGTATTTATGGAGAGACATGTTTCTGGCAGTGTATGTTGCTTATATGTGTGAGAGAAGTGAACTGCAATGTTGTCAGTAGCTAGGCGTTGCCAGCAACAAAATCATAGCAGGCCCATCTGTGGTAAAATGCAACTCTTACAGTCTCTCATCTGGTGCATGATCCATTTGGCAGTTGTATTATTCCTCTGTCGCATTCATTTGGGTGCAGGCTGGTCACAAGCAAATGTTACTATGCAAATTGAAGGTTTTATATGTAAATATACATTTTCACAGTTAAATACGTTGGTCTTGAAAGAGTGCAATATTGAGCTCAGCTCACAGATCACCTAGTTACAGTTTTTCTGCATTGCCACATGTGCCACATTCGCAAATTCACAGTGTGACAAATAACTTTCATCTGTGGGGACATTCTTAGCTGTTTTTATAGCAACTGTTAATGATTTAATGTGTGTGAAAGCTCATTAAGTTGCAAACAAAAAATCTTGGAACACATTAGTTTCTGCAAGTCACACCACAGACACCAATCTAGTCCAACATACAAAAATTACTGCTCACTCAAATGTGCATTGTCAATTCAGTTTGCAGTACTGCATGAGACTCGTACCATGCAAAACAGTTTAACACTTTCTTTTCACAATGCCTGTGTCAATATTATGATCATGCCATTTTTAGAACATAAATGTTTAGCAGTATCTGGCATACGTTTCTATCCAATAGGAACCTGACCTGTTACTGCATACATGAGCACTCACACCCGCACTGTCTTTCACTATTGAAGTCTCTCAGTACTGATATGGCACTCAATCTCCCTGTTCTTATTGCTGTTTCCTTTTGCACATTACATTTTTAAATACACAGTTTTTCATAAAATTAAAATTATTGCATACCCAAAAAATAAAAACCTCATGTCAGTAAGAAAGATATGTATAAAGTGAAAAGAAGAGAAAAAATAACACTTACAATTAGCAGTGCCTTCACAGGTCCTAGAACACTGTGGACCCCAGTAGCATCACAAGCCTTTTTATATATAATGTAATTTCTGTGGGAGAGCCTCTAGTATAGGGCCCTGAGCAGCATCAGATTGTCAACAGAGTATCACTACCTAGAGAACCTGCACTGAGATCGCCTGGGAAGTTTCCTCGTCTATAATAACCACACTAGGTGGTGGACCATTCACGGCTTTTTCTACACAGCTTGTTAAGATCATCCTTCTGAAACTACTAGGTCTTGTTTGATTCTTCCCTGGTTTGAGGTATAGATGCAGTATCACAAGCCCTAGATGTTGCTGAATCCAGTGCCCACTAGGAGAAGGGGCAGTTGTAGGACTCGCATTGTTGGGTCTTAAATGTAACTTACCTTTCTCCAGATGATGTTTGGAGATACCAATCTATCAGCATGGCTTTTATACATGGCTGACTATAGTTACCAGAAATTCACTTGATGGTTTTTTTATACTCGTAAAAAAATAAATTGAACAGCTGATAGAGTCAAGGAACACTCAACAGAACTTTTTGCTGCTCTCTTTGATCATTCACTGTGCTTTTTGCCTTCGCAGTTCAAAAGGTTGCAAAGTTTCCTTCAGTGGGTCAGCATTTAAACTGTCTCCGAGTCACACACCTGAACTAGGTTGTGGAGCAGCACTCTTAGTTCTACCAAGGAATATGTTGCCTCGTAAGTGACCTGAGGTCTCTGAGATGAATCAATCTGCAGCATGGTGCATCACACTTCGATGTGTCCACCCAGTCCTGGAAGTTATCTGTATGTTCAAGAACAGCAAGCTGGCAATACAAAGTCCAGACCACTTTCCTGATTGTCAATCTTAGCGGCTTTCTTTCAAATACTACTCCATCTGGTAGAGGGATATAGGACAGGAAGTGATCACTGGAATGAAGGTCCTCAGCAACTTACAACCAAGCAGACTGGCAAAGGCTGGAGTCTATGGTTGAGGATGACCCTGTAACAATACTGAGATGGGTGTGACAAACATCATAAGGCTCTCTACAGCATGGTCCCTGGAGTAGGTCAATGATGAACCTCATAGCACACTGTGTACATCTGCATCATCAAGCAAGAGGAATGGACAGAGCAAGTGTTATAATAGCAATATGGGAAAAATAGTATAAAGTCTCTTGCAGTGGTACTGTACACAGAAAGAGAATACAATTTTCCTCTATGGAATGTGGACTGTAGGAACAATTGCTTCAAGATCTGTAACAAAAGAGCACCAGAAGGGGCGTTTCTGTTAGTTACAAAGATTGCCACACCATACCCTTCTGGCCCTGCCCCAGTATGAGCAGACAACACACACTGTCAGATACAGGAAAAATTAGGGCGATTCTGTAGTCTGATGAGAATGAGTGCATGTATGCTACTAATCCTACACGATGCATGTCTCCTTTCTACAGAAATAATTAATTATGATTATTATTTTAACTACAGGGGAGAGAAAGTTAGAGCATTACTTACAGCAAAACACATGGCAATAAAATATAGTTTTAATCAGTGCTTAAAACAGCTAATGATGAATAAATGCATTCAATTATGAAATGACTAAGTCCTTTGATAACTGAAGCTGTAAAATTTCATTAACTTTTTGTACATGAGGTTCATAGTTATGTAAAATTTTGCAAATGATATCACAGTTGCCTTTCACTGTAAATTATTTTATTTGTATAACTCACTATTGCAATTTCATCCATGTGGACATTATCAAGGGGTACACTGCACAACACAAAAACATAAAGCAATCTTCTCTAGCATTACATTCACAAGCTTGATTATGTCACGCACATTGATCACATTTTCACCGTGCCATTCTTGTTTTAACACAATAATGTAAACTTCCTGTGTGTCACGACATGAAATGTTTAAAATTGTGTCACATATAAAATGGACAATTCCTCAAACTGTCTTCCACTCTGTTTATGAGGATAAACATATTCTGTATACCACGTGTTCTGTTACTCAAGTTTTCTTTTAGAGACTTTAAAGCTAGATCCAGTCCTCTTAACTTTGTGGGTGGTGGTCTTCTCTGGCAGCTCATACAAACTGTTTTTCCACAACCAACATCCACTCCCTCAGCAATATAGTATATCTTATGGTAATGAAGCCTTTTTGGTTTTGGTTTTATGGAGTTTGAACAATCTTTGGGATCTGGAAAGTTAATTTAAGACTCTAAATTTTCTGTAACACACAACATTTCAACAGTCACTGAAATAATTCCATGGTTTACAGTTATAGAGGACAGGTGGCTCTACCCAGTCCTCAGACTGGGAACCTTGGATTTATCAAACTCAGCCAGTGAAGACAGATCCCTGAGATGTTCAGTATTTAACACCACCCAGGCAATTTTTGTCACTCAGTTCACTACCATTTGCAGGTTAGAGAAAGTTATTTGCTTACACCAGCAAAATAAAATTTGCTTTTTTACAATGCTGACTGTTCTGAAACCTAGCAAATGACTTTTTGATAGTCAAGAGAGACAAATTTCAGGATGATCTACAGCATATTCATCTGATCAAATCACTCAGTTGTGTGTTTCTCCTAGATTTATCTAGCATATGTGTGGTTCCTATTTTCTCCTGGATTTGGAGTCGACATTCATTTCTACCTTGAGCAATAAATGTTCTCTTCCATACCACACAATATATTTTTCAGCCATACAAATCTGCAGCTCTACAAAAAGTGTATTATGAAAATACCATCTATGAAATATTAAAAACAATCTGAGAACAGCAGAGATGAATCTAGGTGGTGACAATTTTTTTTGATAAACCGAATACCTCTCAAGCCCCTAGTCTGTGTTACAACAATTAGGTACAACAACACAAGCACATTTGTCATGCAACAACAAATGTTTGGAATTCAAAAGTGAGTGCCTGTTTTGGACTTGAAACTGTATCCTTGCCAATTTGCAGACAACATTCTTACCAAATGAGCAATCCAGATGCAAATTGTGATCTGTCTCATAGTTTCTATGTGACAGAACATTTCTCTGATCTTACAAACTTCACAAAAGCACACACTTTAAATTGTCAATACTTTTCATAACAGTGTACACTCCATACAGCACAAATTCCATTCTGATAACACATTTGTACAATAGCTACATTAGACTAAAATATAACTTACAAAATTCAGTTTCATTACAAGAGAGGCAACCTGAGACTACAATGAGTAATTTACAAAAAATTGAAGGGAACAAACTGCGCAGACCAAATTTATAAGTAATGACTCAAACAAGGGACTTTTTTCATACTGTACTGTGATCCTAACAGGTATTCATACAGGGTGATACTTATTGAACAATACTAAATAAAATCATATCTTCTGAACAATTTGAGTTAGAACATTCAAACTGCATGGTTGGCCATGGGGCATGATTGGAATTAGTATGTGCATGTACGGTTTGGTTTAGCAATGAAGCCCACTTTCATTTGGATAGGTTCGTCAATAAGCAAAACTGGCACATTTGGGGGACTGAGAATCCACATTTCGTGATTGAGAATTCTCTTCACCCTCAATGGGTGACTGTGTGATGTGCAATGTCCACTCACAGAATAATTGGCGTGATATTTCTTGATGGCTACCGAATGGTACGTAAAGGTTTTGGAAGATGATTTCATTCCCATTATCCAAAGTGACACTGATTTCGACAAGATGTGGTTCATGCGAGACGGAGCTCGATCCCATCGAAGCATGAGAATGTTTGACGTCCTGGAGGAGCACTTTGGGGGCCCCATTCTGGCTCTGGGGTACCAAGAGGCCACGAGCACAGACCTCGATCAGCCACCATATTCTCCGGATCTGAACACACGCAACTCCTTTTTATGGGGCTATGTTAAAGACAAGGTGTAAAGCAATAACCCCAAAACCATCACTGAGCTGAAAACAGCCATTCATGAACATATCGACAGCATCAGTGTTCTGACATTCAGCCCGTCATGCAGAATTTCGCTATTTGTCTGCACAACATCATCGCCAATAATGGCAGACATACTGAACATGTCATACCTAAATCAGAATATCTGTAGTGACGTTTACATGTCGAATAAAGTGTGTGCACACGATAGTTTGTAACTTATTTACATTTTCTTTATATAGTTCAACAATTGTCTCCTGAACAAAAGCAATCAATAGCGAGATGTTATGAACTGCCTGACAAAAATGTGAAGCACCCAGAAGGCAAGGAAGAAACGAAATGAAATTTCATGGAATGGTTTGAGAGAGTATGTGATGTTATTTCACTTATTACAAAACTGAGTCAAATTTACAAAGAAGTTGGCAGTGTGAACACACTTATCAATATGATGTTGCATGCCCTCTGGCCTGGACACATGCAATGATTCATTTGGGAAGGGTGTCATAATGCTGTTGTAGCATCTCCTGAGGCAAGCTGGTAAACAACTGTTGCAACTGGTCCTAGATACCCTGGATACTGGCACTGGGACAGAGTTGACATCCAGCTGATCCTACGTATCCTCTACTGGAAACAGTTCTGGGCATCTTACAAGCCACAGAGGTAACACACAAGGACACAAGATGTCCATGATGTACTGTTGTGCCATCAGAGTTCCCTCAATCACGACCAGCCACAACCTGAAGTCATACCCGATGGTTCCTCACATTGTGTGTCTACAAAATATTGGAAGCACGGGATCTCTCCCCAGGTCACTGCCATTCTCACCAATGACGCTCACCCGGGGTAATATAGATCCACAATTCAGTGCTGAACACAATACCACTCATCAGTAGTATATGCTTCCCAGTCATGGCACCACTCCAAACACAGGCATTTAAGTTAACGGTAGCCTACACACAGGACAATAATTCCATAGTCCGGCTGCTGCTAGTCTCCAATCAACGGTGTGAGATAATATATGGGAGGCACAGATGTGAAGGGTTTACAATGTTCTCGGTGCACAATACGGTGTTCTTTCCTGGTGGCGGTCAGACACGGTTGACTGGGACCTTGATGACAAATATGCCTGCCATCACACTCCAATGCAGTGCAACACTGGGCCACTGTCATGTCCAAATCCATCACAAATTTGGATATTGCACAATTCTACCAGCTGAGTAAATGGTGACATATACTGACGCCCCATTCAAACTTTGTCAAGTGCTGGTAATGCCATCTCACATGAGTACATGGCATCTCCATATCCTTCACAGTGATCACTCAACATCTGATGCTGTTCACACCCCCTTATATACCCTATCAGGCCTGGTAATGACACTAAAGACACAACACTAATGCCCTCTGGTGACCATTCTGTCTGTAACAGAGAATTTAACCTCTAATTATTTAGATACCCTCCAATGGTGTATATGTGTACAAAGCCATACTGACATCCAATCAATTCTTCAGAGTGCTTCACTTGTTTGTCAGGCATCATATAACCAAGTCCGTGCACATTTCTGTTAATAGTGAACTTCCAGTCAAAGAAATTAAATACAATATTGAAAAGGCGTCTTACTTTTCTTGTTTGGTTTTCTTATTGAACGATGGACAGGTTTGTGGCCAGGCAGTGGCACTGGTGGAGCTGGCCTGTGGGGCACTCTGTCAGAAGCTTGCCTCTTCAGCACAGGTGATACACGGCACTCATTGTTTACTGTTTAATACAAATAGCAAATATTAGAATCAAGATCTAGAAATCAGTAAGGAACAAAAAAAAAAAAAGATACTGTCCTAATGAAAGAACATGCAAAAGTATATCCACATTACAAAGGACTGTAGTTTTAAAACTTCCTGTACAATTAAAACTGTTTGTCAGACCAGTACTTTTGTGGGTAAGTGCTTTACAGACTAAGCTATCCGAGCACAAACCACAAACTGCTGGGTCACAAGTCACACTCGGATAGCTCAGTCCACAGAGCACTTGCCAATAAAAGGCAAAGGTCCCAGGTTTTAGTCCTGATCTGGCACAGTTTTAATCTACCAGGAAGTTTCAAATCAGTGCACACACTGCTGCAATGTGACAGCTCCTTCTGGATACTGCAGTTTCGTCTACAACAGATTACATCAAATAAAGTGTTAACCTTACGTGGTACAACAGAAAAATACTTGAAGTTACAGACTAGAGTCTTATTTGATTTACGGTCGCCCTTGAACTATGTTGAGATTTTATATCAATTTTAAATATTTTCTGTAGTGAGATGAATAAATATTTTTCCTGAAGAAAATCACATTGTCGTGTAAGAAAGTTGGTAACAAACTCTAAAATTAACATTGTCTTGCAGATGTAAATAAATAATTAAATAATAATTTGCCTCTTTTCAACTAAGCACAAAATGGTGCTTAGTTGATAAGGTGATAAGAGCAGATGCCTACAGGTAGAAAAGCTGGTCAAAAACTTATCAACTTCAACATCTTATAAGCTGCTGAAAACAACATTGTTCTCTTGGCATTCACACAAATTTCTGTTAGGAAACCAAAGAAAGCTCTAACTCCACCCCAGGTTCAAATTAAGTTCCATACCTATAAAGAAAGAATAGCTAAACGAAAACAAAATGACCATAAGAACAGGTGATTTAATATTGTAAACACCTTACCATTTTCCACACTTCCAAATGGCAACCTGCCAAACTGATACAAGATCATATTTCTCATAGTGGTCGTGTGGACTATGTACAGTACAGTGAAAACAGTAAGTTGGTCACCCTGACACCCAATAAAGTCCATATTGTACCCCTGTGTTTAAAGGTCTCAAAACCACCGACAGAAAGGGTCAAGCCTGATCCCTGGGGTTGTAAAATATTAAATGCTTGCAATCTATACTGAAAACTATACACAATAAATGCTTTGTTACCACTGCTCCCACATCAGAGGATCCATAAAAAATTTTTATGTGAAATAAGGGGTGAAAGTTGGAATACTGATTTGAGAAACTCACACACAAAATTAGACACATCATTATTGCTGCATTTGGCCATAAACAGAAAGAAACACAAGAAAAAGAATAACACAAACTCAAATTTCATGAATAATATAAAAATAAGAGTAATGAAATCAATGCTTCAATCTTAGGACTGTTGTGAGGCCCTTCTACTGCAGGGGAGTGATGTGATACACCAAGAATAAAAAGAAAGGCTACACCTTTTTTTTTTAACTCACCACATTTTGTACTGAAATGTCCTCTTTTGAAAACTAAAAAAATGAAAGAGATAAACAAAACATTATTAAATGCAGAATTGGTTGGTATTTGTGCTACAAACATCTATACTTTTGTATTGTGTACTCCTCTTACTAAGATTATCAATTAATAAGAACTTCTTAGGTATATCACCACTGCTATCAATCACAATAAGTTTTCAGAGGGTACACACGAGTTCACTTGCCTCAGTTCTTGCATTCATGGAACACATTAATTATACACTATGTGATCAAAAGTGTCCAGACACCTGGCTGAAAATGACTTACAAGTATGTGGCGCCCTCCATCAGTAATGCTGGAATGCAATATAGTGTTGGCCTTGATGACAGCTTCCACTCTTGCAGGTGAATGTTCAATCAGGTGCTGGAAAGTTTCTTGGGGAATGGCAGCCCATTCTTCATGGAGTGCTGTAGTGAGGAGAGGTATTTATGTTGGTCGGTGAGGCCTGGCACAAAGTCAGCATTCCAAAACATCCCAAAGGTGTTCTATAGGAGTCAGGTCATGACTCTGTGCAGGCCATTCCATTACAGGGATGCTACTGTCGTGTAACCACTCTGCCACAGTCCGTACATTACGAACAGGTGCTTGATCGTGTTAAAAGATGCAATCACCATCCCCAAATTCCTCTTCAACAGTGGGAAGCAAGGAGCAGCTTAAAACATCAATGTAGGCTGGTGCTGTGATAGTGCCATGCAAAACAACAAGGGTGCAAGCCCCCTTCATGAAAAACATGAACTCACCATAACACCACCTCCGAATTTTACTGTTGGCACTACACACGCTGGCAGATGACGTTCACTGAGCATTCACCATACCCACACCCTGCCATCGGATCGCCACATTGTGTACCGTGATTCGTCACTCCACACAACATTTTTCCACTGTTCAATCATCGAATCTTTACGCTCCTAACACAAAGAGATGTGTCGTTTGGCATTTACCTGCGTGACGTGTGGCTTATGAGCAGCCACTCGACCATGCCAATACCTGCAGTGGATCCCGACGCATTTTGGAATTCCTGTATGATGGTCTGTATAGATGTCTGCCTGTTACACATTACGACCCTCTTCAACTGTCAGTGTTCTCTGTCAGTCAACAGACAAGGTCAGCCCGCACAATTTTGTGCTGTACGTGTCCCTTCAAGTTTCCACTTCACTGTCACATTGGAAACAATGGACCTAGGAATGTTTAGGAGTGTGGAAATCTCATGTACAGACTTGCGACACCCAATCACCAGATCACGTTCGAAGTTCATGAGTTCTGCAGAGCGCCCCATTCTGCTCTCTCACAATGTCTAATGACTACTGAGGTTGCTGATATGGAGTACCTGGCAGTAGGTGGCAGCACAATGCACCTAATATGACAACTGTATGTTTTTGGGGGTGTCCGGATACCTTTGATCACATAGTGTATAAGCTTTGGTTAGGAGGAAAGCCACAACTGAACTTCACCAACCGATTCAGTTGTAAATAGTTTCACTGGTTCAGAGTCACAACAGGTTTCAGGCAATTGTAAGCTCATCTTCAGATGTACAAGAACCATGAGGCGTGTGGCTGCCACACACTGATAACACTAGGCTGCGGGCAGCACACATAAAGCAGAGATACATGAATTCCGTATCTTGCCTTCATGTGCAGCGGTCACCTGCCCCCAGCCTATTGTTCAAACTGTGCAGTCGCCACATGCCTCACTATTCTTGTACACCTGCAGATGGGCTTATAACTGTTTAAAACCAGTCGTGATTATACTATTTATACATCATTATTTGACTATCATTAACTACAGTTGCATCATCACATATTGTTAAATTAAATACATACTGGGCAAGATTCTACACAACCAAACTTACCATTCCTTCAATGTTGCCAGTCAGTAAAGAAGACACATTGTTTTTGATGTATTTTAAATCCTGTGCTATTGTCAATAACCTTAATGAAGAAAGTGGAGTATATAAATCCTTCTGTCATTACTCAATGAAGGTTTATCAGTAACAAGACTTGTATATCAACAAGAGCAGATTATTATTTGGAACCTTTATGTACACATGCAGTTCAACATTCTACACCAAGATGATTGCCATGTTATCACTTCTCAATAAATCTGTATGCAATGACCTGATCTGTATGCATAGTTTGTCCCTCAAACATATTAAACCTTAAATGTCGGTCATCTGTTCTACCTGCATTGACAACTCAGCTTGTATTTTGAAAGTATGGAGCATTAGTATTTCATGTCTACATCAAAACATTCTGTCAAGATAAGCAGCATTAAATTTTCGTGCAGCTTGATGGACTGACTGCACAGTGTTAATCCCTAAAGTTTTCTGTGGGCTAGCCATTTCCTGATATGAATGGGAATGAGTTGAGAATCTGGGGTAACCTTGGCTCAGCATTGTGTAGATCTAGCCCACTCTGACCCTGGGTTTGTACACTCTGTGGGTGTGCTTCACTAGTATCACTATCTGACCCCTTAGCTAAATGGTTAGTGTATCTGACTGCCATGCAGCAGGCCCGGGTTCGATTCCCAGCTGGGTGAGAGATTTTCTCCGCTCACAGTTTGGGTGTTAAGTTGTCAAATGGTTCAAATGGCTCTGAGCACTATGGGACTTAACATCTGAGGTCATCAGTCCTCTAGAACTTAGAACTACTTAAACCTAACTAACCTAAGGACATCACAAACATCCATGCCCAAGGCAGGATTCGAACCTGCGACCGTAGCAGTCGCATGGTTCTGGACTGAAGTGCCTAGAACTGCTTGGCCACCGTGGCTGGCGTTAAGTTGTCATCATAATTTCATCATCATTTACACGCAAGTCGCCCAACTGACATCAATTGAAAAGGCTTGCCACTCGGCAGCCAAACTTTCCTGGTGGAGATTCCAGGCCATCAGTGCCATATGATCATTTCATTTCAGTAGCATCACCTCCACGTTTCCTTGTGTATACTGGTCAGCAGCTCTATTACGGACGGGCAGCAGTTGAAACTGCTCTTTTTCGAAGGGTCTAGCGGTGGCTACCTAAAGGATACTGCTGATGCACAAAGACTGACCACCAACAAGTGACAAATTTTTTTCACTACAAGCTGTTTAGCTTCTAGGTACAAGTTGGGCAGATGGCAAATGGTCACCATGATCCATGATGAGCTGATTTTAAAAATACACTTATGGTTAACCAACTGTCTGCTTAACTGTTGCCTACTCAATCACAGAGATTACACTTACCTCATGACTATGGTCTTTTTCTGAACCATAAGTATTTATGGGTGACCATTTGTATTACGAAAGGTGCATCGTTATCTCTAATGGTTCATCTAATAGCATCATTCTGTGAAAGAATGTGTGAAGACTGACTGTCACTTTTGGTGGTACCACAGTCAGTCAAGGAAAGAATGAACATACTGTAGTGAGCTTAGACTCTGGTTTACTACAGGTGCAAGATGTACAACCAAACCTTATTACTACATATGAATACACCTCCAGAAAACAAGAAATAGTTACAGAAATAATCATAAACCTTACCACTCCAGGCAAATGCCAGAATAGTAACTTAAAGAATAGTGGGCCGATTCCCTTCCCCATCCTTTCAAAACCTGAGCTTGTGCTCTGTATCTAATGACCATGGGGAATTAAACTATACTCTTCCTTCCTTTTTATTAATGAAATAAACACATATGTCTTCTTTTGGGTTGTTACTTTAGCTGCTTTGAAATCTAGATTTTACATAATATTACAGACAGTATTTGTCAAAGCTGGTCTTTTACCACATTATCAACCAAATAAATTTAACTGATTGTGTCGTTGTGAAGTGCTCTCCCTAATAATTAATAATTTTTCATTTGGGAGTTTATCTACATCATATGCAAATTTTTGCTGAAGTAATTTCTGTTCCTGATGCTGAGCTCTCAGCTAGAACTATGGCTTTATCTGTTCACATGATTTATGGGTTCTGAAAACATGTTACCCCTTTTGTCTTTTACTTATATTGAGAAACCAAAGGCAAATGTTAGTGCCCTTTTCCATGTAATCAAAAATATTGGTAAGCACACTGTAGGCAAAGGTTTTTGAATGTTTCATAATAAATCACTTGTCTAAAAACATAATATTCAGAAAGACATTCTCATTGCATCTAGTTAACTTCAGGGAAAAGCCAATTTGAGTAACACTGCAAGATCATTTTAAAGGGTAATTTTGTGCAACTTTTTCACATAAATTATGTTAGTACTGCATAATGCCACAACCCGTAAATATAAATAATGTAACAAACAATATCAGAACTCACCATCATTGTACGTGTTCCAAGTAACTTCTCTTCTTGCATCAAATCGAGAATCGCTTTGCTCTTGGAGCATGGTAGTTTGCGTTTCTGATGGTTCTTCAGCTAAATACACTGGACTGTGCCTTATGGCCTCATCCTGAGCTACTACAATATTCTCAGTTGTCGGGCACTCAGAATCTGCAACACTTCTATTACTATAATTCATTTTTGAACTCCATGTGTATGAATTCTGAAGAGTTTCCAGATTTTTGGAAATTAGATCATCAATGCTGTTATTCTTCCACTTATCATGATAACCAAAACTTTCAAGTGTTCTCCTCTTATTTAAGTCTGTTTTGTCAGGAAATGGCACATCAGTTAAGTTTTTTCTGAAGCCAGCATCACCTGCAACTGACAATCTACGATTACTGCCATCTGTGAATTTATTTGGCACTGTGTATGACGCTAAATAAGTACGTGGGCAAAGGCCTGAACTTCCATAACAATTTTTTACTTCACACCAGTCTTGATTAGGTTGCTGAAGAACACAAACAACTTCACCTTGCTTTACAGTCAGATCACTATCCATCTGTGCATCAAAATTAAACAATACCACAGCAAATGAATTTGGTGGAAGTATGTCATGTTTCTTCCTCACTTCCACATTTTCAACTTCATGAAGTGCACTTCTGTCATTACTCACTGAAAATTCAGACTGGGGCTGACAATCTACAATGATATTCACATAACTGGATGGAAATATCCCCTTTCTGCCATCAATTTTTCCTTCTATCCAATCTTTGCTCACATGTCTGACAAGACTCACTATTTCACCTTCATGAAAACTTAGTTCATTGTCAAATTGGGCATAAAAGGGGTACAGTGTTACACCATAAGGACAAATATCAACTTCCATGTGTTGAACATCACGTGTTGATGACACTTCTGAACTATACGTATGAGTAACTGGAGCACTGTTGCTGGTAAATACAGATGGCATATTTTTCCTAAAATAATCGTCATCTAAAATGTTCATCACATCCAAGTTGTCTAGGTCTGCTTTGACACATTCTGTGCTAGTTACATATTCATTCTGTGATCCTTCATTTGATGATTGCCCTCCAAGAGTGTTAACAGCTGGCTTTCTAATATCCGTGCAATTAAATGTGGCACTATTAACAATAAGGGATTGGTTCTGAATGTTTGCATGTTCACCATCCATCACATCAGTGGAGTCTTGTAGTAAAGTGACGTAAGCTGCGGGAAAAATTCCAATTCTGTCCCCGCAGCAACCCCTAAAATGAAATTTAAAAAATACATAGTATGAATGAATAAACTCTTTGAGACTTCAAATCTTACAGGTAAAATGACAACAGTATCATCAGAAAACTGTAATAGGATAACAGAAACATTTACTAATAAAAAATGAATGCTTGTCTTTCAGAACCAAACATTATTTTCATAAAATTTCATAGGCAATAAAAGGAAAGATGAGGGTTTGCACTACAATAATTGAGAGAAACTTTTAATTCAACTAAATGCAAAAAGACAGAATATAAAGATGTAATTATAGACCATAGCCCATTTACATTTTTGTTTCCAATCTGCTCAGTGTTTCTATCCCAGACTGATAGTTATGAATTACGTGTTCTTTTTCCCTCTGAAGTTTCTTTTGTATTAAACACAAAGAAGAAATATGTCATGCTGATTACTCATGATCCAGTGTTTCAATTTATGTGTTATTAGTGACTTCTTTTTGATGAGAAGCTTTTGTTTATTTTGTTTGTGCTACAGCATTTAAAAATTTTGGTCTACTAAATTTCATGAGAAAATAGTACATTATCTCAAGTGTGTCACCATATGTCTCACAGACAGCATGCATGATGTTTCTGTTTGTTTCTTTCAGTTATAACTGCCATTGTGGTGTTCATTTACATTATATCTAGTTCTAGTACGTGCCACAGTGGAAGTTTTTGATTTTTGTGGTTGCTTGATATCTGATTTGTCATATGTGTTAGTTTTGTATATATTGGCATATGGTATTTGTTAGGAATTACTGTCATTGTGGAGACTGTTCCTATTATTGGTGGAGTTTGTCATGCCTGTTCCCCTTCCTCATAAACACATTCAGAGAAAGAGGAAAATGTTGGGATCCAATCTCAATTAATATTGTTTCACTGTTGAATTTACGTAGTGACAAAAGACAATCAATATATTTTTTTGAAATGACATAGGCTCATTGGGGAAAGGCGAGGCGAGGTAAATGCAGCTATTTAATGGACTATCACCTGTGACCACCACTATAACTAGGGATGTGTTTATGTGGCATTGTCCGCCCCGATAGCCGAGTGGTCAGCGCGGTGGTCAGTCATGCCAAGGGGCCCGGGTTCAATTCCCGGCTGGGTCAGAGATTTTCTTCGCTCAGTGACTGGGTGTTGTGTTGTCCTCATTATCATTTCATCATCACAAGTGGAAGGAAACGGGAAACTATCCCTGGAATAACTTCCCTAGACGCTCACGTGGTGGACCTCTCTGACGAGGCTTCTCCCATAACAGGACACAAAGTTTTTTATGTGGCATTGCCAGGGCAATCACTTGTGATGATCAATTAGAAAAGGTACATTGTTTGATAAAATTTTATATTTGTGTTATTCATTTTGTTTACTGCAGAGTTTATGGTTTACATCTCATGACATGAGTATCAGTACCAAGTCTGTAAGTGACTGGTTTTCTTTTTGTGTGGAGGTTTGTAGTGCTGTAATTGCAGTAATAATAGGGGCACGATTATGGGGGGGGGGGGGGGGGGGGGAGATAGCAGAAGTTGATTAGTCTTGTTTTGATCAGCCTAAATATCATACTGGTAAACTTGCAGTTGGGTTTGGATTTTTGCTTTCATTGCTTCTGGTAACAGTCAAGGGGCCATGGTGTTAAAACTCAAGGTGGAAAGTGATGTTGCCATTCCATAAGACATTATTAACGAATACATAGAGGAGGGAAAGAACATTCATTCTTTAGGTTTGTTTTGGTTTTTAGGATGCAAGAACAACTAGCGTCATACATGCCCATGTCAGAACCTTAGAACATGAAGGAAAAAAAGAAGTTCAAAATGACTACATGTTAAGCCTGGCCGATGGAAGGAAAGACAGCTAAAAACAAGGACTTGAAGAAAGGTCCATAAAATACACAACAGAGAAATGGAGGTCCTGAACTAAGGATTAAATGTCCTTCGCCATATTGCTATGATGGATCAAAAGTAAAACATGGTTGACAGCCCGCATGTCATTCACTAACACGGCTGATAACTTAGACAGCAAATACAAACAAGAATGTAAGTGGTTAAAAAAAGGGAATTCCATCAGGAAATGGCAGACCATCAAAGGTTGAGCACAATGAGCACAAAGTGGTGAGGGAGCACCACTTAAACGACGATGGCTAAACAGACAGTGTCCGATAACCAACCTAGCTAACATGATCTCATGGTGAGAGGGCCGAGAGGAGGTTGTCCATGCTGTTGGGAGAGGCTTAATAACCCAGAGCTTGTTCCCATGAAGGGAGGACCAGTGGTGATGCCAAAGTGAGAACACCTGCCGACAGACAGCAACACGGAGATCATCACAGGGAATGGAAGAACTAGCGGGCTGAAGTACGAGGACTGCAGCCTTGGCAGCAGCGTCAATGGCCTTATTTCCTGTCAGACTGATGTGACCAGGAACCCACGTAAACATCACAGTGGCTCCAACAAGAGTGAGCAAGTGACAGCTTTCCTGGACCCGTTGCACTAAGGGATGGATGGTGTACAGCACACGGAGGCTCTGAAGTACACAGAGTGTCAGAGCAGATGACGCAATTGAAAAGCCTGTGTCGCCAGATGTAATGCGTGGCCTGATACAGGGTGAAAAGGCCTGCTACAAATACTGAGCAGTGTTCCAAAAGCTGAAACTCAGCTTACCCTTTTCCCACATATATACTGAGAACTATGGGTGCAGGGCAACAGGCATATCCCATATTTCCAGATTTCTGGAAAGCATTTAACATGGTGCCCACTTGCAGGCTGTTGACAAAGATACAAGCATATGAAAAAAGTCCTCAGCTATGTGAGTGGCTCGAACACTTCTTAAATAATAAAACCCAGTGTGGTGTCCTCAACAGCAAGTGTTCATCAGACAAGGGTATCATCAGGTGTGAACCAGGGAAGTGTGATTGGACCATTGTTGTTCTCTATATACATGACTGATTTGGCAGACAGGATGTGCAGCAGTCTGCGGTTGTTTCCTGATGATGCCATGGTGTACAGTAAGATGTCGAAGTTGAGTAACGGTTGGAAGATACAAGACGACTTCAACAAAATTTCCAGTTGGTGTGATGAATGGCAGCTAGCCCTAAATGTGGAAAAAATGTATGTTAATGCAGATGAGTAGGAATAACAAACCTGTAATGTTCGGATACAGTATTACTAGTGTCCAGCTTGACACAGCCAAGTCATTTACATATCTAGGCATAACACTGCACAGCGATAGGAGGTGAAACGAGCATGTGAAAACTGTGGTAGGGAAGGAAAATGTCAACTCTGGTTTATTGGTAGAATTTTAGGAAAGAGTGGTTCACCTGTGAAGGAGACTGCATATAGGATGCTGGAGCGATCTATTCTTGAGTACTGCTCGAGTGTTTGGGACCAGTAACAGGTGGGATTCAAGGAAGACATCGAAGCAATTCAGAGGCGGTCCACTAGATTTGTTACTGGTAGGTTCGAACAACATGTACGTGTTATGGAGATGCTTTGGGAACTCAAATGGGAATTCCTGGAGGGAAGGCGGTGTTCTTTTTGGGAAACACTAATGAGAAAATTTAGAGAACTGGCATTTGAAACTGACTGTTGAACGATTCTACTGCCGCCAACATACATCACACTTAAGGACCATGAAGATAAGACACAAGAAATTACGGCTCATACAGAGGCCTAGAGACAGTCGTTTTTCCCTCGCTCTATTTGCGAGTGGAACAGGAGGAGAAATGACAAGTAGTGATACAGGGTACCCTCCATCACACACCTTTTGGTGGCTTGTGGAGTATCTATGTAGATGTACGAAAAGGCAGGCAGCATGAAGTTCAGCCACCAGAGCAAGAGCCGAAAATGAACTCCAGGAGGTAATAGAAGAGGGATGTGCCCCATACTGGTGATCAAATGAGTCATCGAAGAAGGAGGCATAGGATGAGTGGCCAGGCTTAGCAGACAAATGGCATACGTATTTGCTGAGGAGAAAGTCACAGTGGTGTCACAGTGATAGTTCGGCAGGTTGTGCATACAGACTATCAACTGAGCTAGTGTAAAAGGCGCCAGTGGCCAAACAGATGCCACAATAAAGGATAGCATTGAGATGGCATAAGAGGGGCGGAAATACAGACGCATAAACGGAACATCCTCAGTCTAGTTTCGAATGGACAAGGGACTGATACAAATGGATAAGGGTGGTCCGATCCGCTCCCCGGGAAGTACCACTGAGGGACCGCTTACAGCAGGCGGCCAGGTAAGGCATGTGGGAAGACCAAGAAAGTTTCAAATTGAGTATAAGCCACAGGAATTTTGTAGTTTCAACAGACAGAAGAGCAGTAGGCCCAAGATGTAAACATGGCAGAAGAAACGAATTGCACCACTAGAAATTCATACAAATGGTTTTGTCAGTGGAAAAGCAAAAGCCATTGCCAATGCTCCTTGAGTAAAAATGAATGAGACATTGCTGAAGATGCTGCTGAAGGAGACAAATCCATGAACAACTGCAATAGATCGCAAAATCATTAACGAAAAGGGAGCCGGAGACGCCCGGTGAGATACAGGCCATTATAGGGTTAATGGTGATAACAAATAGGATGACGCTCACGATGGAACCCTGAGGCTCACCATTTTCCTGAATAAAAGTGTTCGACAAGGCAGAACCCACACGTACCTTGAAAACTCAGCCTTTTAAAAATTCCTGAAGGAAATGGGGTATGCGGCCAAGGAAACCCCACACGTAGAGAGTACAGAGGATACTAGTCCTCCAGCAGGTGTCGTAGGCTTCCTCCAAATCGAAAAAACATGGCCACAGTCTGGTATTTCCACAGGAAACCATTCATGACAAGGGTAGACAAAATTATGAGCTGGCCAACTGCAGAACGGGGCATTTGAAATCCACACTGTGCAGTGGCTAGTAAATTGTGAGACTCAAGCCACCATACCAGCTGGACATGAATCTTACTTTGCATGAATATTGATTTTGATTGGAAGGCTGCTTATGGGGGATTGGAGGGTATAAATTATTATCTTGTTGTTGTTATTAATCATGTGGTGTTTAAGAATTTCAAAACTGACGTACGCACAAAAACAGCAGTACATATATCACAGCTGTAGAAATATACCACTACTGTACCATCTAATGCTTTGGTACAGCCAAAATTAGAGCAACGAAATAAATCATTCATTCAAAAAGTGTGTCTGGTTGCAGTTTATTCTTTAGTAATATCATATATCTCAGTAAGTTTTAATCTGGTCACTGGTGCATCAGTTTTTCTCAAAAACATCGGAAAGTATTTTCAACTAGACTCTCCACCTATGCTTCCAGCTCATAGAAGGTAGTTAATTATGCCAATAAGAAATTCCCAGGTACGTAGTCCTAACAGCAACATAAATGGAAGTGAGGAAGATTATAACTTTCCTAGTATTAGCATCACACATAATGGACAACATACCATTTTACCTGATAAAAAGATGAGATTTTTCCCCAAATTCCTCATTCAAAATATACAGTGTCACCTTACATTCACACGTGGAAATCTTGCTGCTGAGGTCAAAGCTTTTATATTGTGTAATAGATTAACATAGGGGTCATCTTACATTTACAGTTGAAGCCCCACTCCAATTATTTTCCTCTAGAATGAAGCAGCAACAAGCATTGGAACAGCTACACAGTTATGCCATTAGACCTTCTCCTTCTCCTTCTTCCTGGCCTTGTCCCATGCCCTCAAGAGGGTTGGCATGTTATCTTTGGATTTGGCAGTGTTACTGGTAGAGGGTGGCCAGATGTCCTTCCTTCCTCCACCCCTTCCCCTTCTCCTCCCCCCTCCATGGGACAGAATTTTTGAACCCCCATGTGTCTGTATCTAATGTTATCCACCTACGAAATTGTGATTATGTTTGCTAAACGTCTGTGAATCGTATAACTAAGGTCGGATGTGAATATCAGCCCTGTCTTCATCTAGTCAGATGTGGGAAACTGCCTAAAAACCAAATCTAGGCCGGCCAGGACACCAGCCGTCATCGTTAATCTGCTGGGCAAATTCGATCAGGAGCCAGTGCGTCTCCCTGAATCCCAAAAGCAGTATGCTAACATGACTATCCAGGCGGGTTAGTGGCACCACTAGACCATTTCTGGGAAATAACTGGCTTACAGTTGTAGATATCTAATTTCCCTTTTGTGGTCTACATGGTATTAACAACAGCCACAACTGTAATCAGAGCCCTAACAAAAATGTATTCTATAGTCATTGCAGTGTGGTTATCAACAAGCCACACTTAGGTCCATCACATTATCAGAGTTCTGCAACTGGAACTGGAATGGCAAGTGGCATCCTACTTCAGCATCATGACACACACACACACACACACACACACACACACACACACACACACACACACACACAAACCTCTAGCCATGTAGCCATGTTTCAAGTCAGGGACAAAGTTATGGGCATCCACTATGCCAGCATTGGAAGCAAAGGCCAGATCAGAAATTCCTCATGGTCAAGGCTGTGGGAAATCAACAGATATTGCAACAGAAACAGTTGCTGCCATGTCAGCACACCGGTGAGTGCTCACAGCCACATCCACAACTATAAATATTGAAGGTAGGGTGATAACTACTGCAGCACCTGTTTACAACAGTGGCAAACTCCTACAGGTTATCCTTTGGCAGCACCTGTCCCAGACCTAGATCTCTCTGACACTGCCAACTATCCAGGAGGAACTGAAGCCCCCTACTAACAACCACCAAGGCCTCTCACATACAACTCAGCATGACTCAGCGAGAGCAGCCATAGGTTTGCAAGAAGACATTAATGAGACATTCATTCTAGCAAATACCTTCCTATCCCACTGATCCAAAAACAGATCAACTCTTTCCTTCTTACTTCCATATATTTTCACAATTCTACAGACTCATTTTTTCCACTGATTTAGCTTCCACTTGTGCCTTGTAATTTCTTTTCTTTTTACCTGACACATATGCACCAAGCCCCTCCCCCCTTTTTTTGTATTTCCTGCTTCTTGCTTTCTCCCAAAGTGGAAGCTTTTAAAAACTGTGGATGCTACAGTTCCACAAGGGTTTTCTAGTCCCACTAATTTGTTTAGTCTCAATATTGTAAAGATGAATATTTCTATGCTGTTACATTTTGTTCTACAAAACATATGATTTATCTATGCCATAAATATATTCAATCACTCTTTTCTAATCTAAATTATTTTATTTCCCTCTATGTGTGTTCAGCTTTGAATCGAGTCTTCAGGAAAATAATACCTTGGCAAAGAGGTGGCAAGGTTGCCAAATGACTTATCTACCAGCTTAGCTGTAAAGGTATATTAACATTTTCCCTTTAGAGATTTGGACACATCATGGAAAACCAAGAACATGGCTCCATATTCTCAATTCTACCATAATTACACTAAACAGTGTGATGTATTCTCATCTGAGAATTACTGACTATTTTGATTTTATACTTACCTATACCAGTCCTTATCAATAACTTCAGTAACAGTCAATATTTCTCCTTCGTACAAATCTATCTCCTCCTCTAGCTGAGCTTTCATACTCATCTTCACTTTTGCTGTCATATTTAAAACTTTAGGTTTACATTTCACCTAGAAAAAAAGTGACAGCTTCTGAAATATTCATAACAACAACTTACATAAAATATGGATATGTTTTACTTGGTGTGTGCACACACACACACACTCACACACACACACTCACACACACACACTCACACACACACACACACACACACACACACACAATTTCAGCTCTTTCTTCTTTTGCCCATTATTTTGGTGATCTCAGTGTGCTTAAGAGTATTAGGTCATGGCAGGATAAAATTGTCTTGTTAAAAGTGATTGAACTGTGTGGTTCATTATCACACCTCAATATATAAGAGCTTTTGAGTTCAGAGTAATACCTACTTGGTAGATTGTAATTTTTCCTCCAAAAATGTGACTTTCATAGAGATTTATGGGTTCTTGTAAATCCAACAATTTGTTCTAAAGGTTTTTAAATATAATAGAAGGAAAATCTTCAGATCTACCTTCCTACCATCTGATAACCAGGACACATTTTCATACATGAATTGTTAACTGTTATTTGCAGTACAGTCACAGAGCTCAAGTCTCTCCTAGAAAGCAAAGTGGAACATATATCAGAAAGTCAGGTCTGACTTTCCAGGAGAAGGAGAGTTTATAGTGATGAGCAGAAGCATTAGGTCTAGCATTAGGTCTGGATGCTTCTGTTGACCATGAGATTCAGACATATCAGTTACAAGAGTTATTCAAAGATAGCCTAAAGTAAATAGCACAGAAATACAACAAACAAGCACATGGTAGAAGTAGGTGGTGACTAAGTTGCCCACTATCAACTAGGAAAACTATGCAAACATTATCTGAAGTTAAGAAAGTCTTACAAATTAATACTGAAAAATGTTGCCTTGAACAACTAGTCTGAAAATCTATGCGCAAAAGACAAATTCTAGATCTCCTAGCTAAAATCAGACCCGATCTCTTCAAGAATGTCACCAATGAGAGAGGCATCAGAGACCATGATGCTATTACAAGAACAGTGGTCATCAAAGGAATCATCAATAAAGCTAGGAGAGTATTTGTATTTGGTCAAACTGATAGTCACTATCAATACCATTCTGAGAGAAAAAAGAAAGTTTACTAAAAAAGAGGTTACTACACTCTAGCTACTACAGCAACTCCAGGGAATCTACAGATAAAAGTTAACAACAATTTGTATCTGTAAGACAGGCACTGTATAAAGTCAACAATAATTTTTGAGCCTGGTAATAGATCTATCTGAAAATTCTAGGAAGTTCTGGTCATACGTAAAGTCAATGAATCTGTCCAAATCTCCCAGTTAACCGCTTGTGATGTTTAAACTGAAGACACCAGACAGAAGCACAAATATGAATTTTGAATCTGAAAATGTGTTCATGCAAGAGGATACTACCATAGCGACATTTGACCACCAAAAAATTCACAAATGAGACAGACTAATGTTACCACCCCCACTACTGAAAAATAATTAAGACTACTCGAACCAAACAAGGTAGCAGGCCTTGACTGAATTCCAATTAGATTTTCCCAATTAACATAGATTTTTCAGAACAAGCTACACAACTGACTTCTTCATTGCTCACATTTATTAGGACTCTGTTGTGCTGCAAATATTCCTGTGCGACTGGAAAAAGAGTGCAGGTCACTGTCATTTACAAAAAGGGTAAAAGATCACGGGCACAGAATTTCAGGCCAATATTGACTGATGAAAGAAGGCACAGCAGTCAGTCACCTCTTACATTTTTTGTAGCAGATCTAGATTTCAATCACTGAGTGACCACCTTCAATGCAGCAGATAAACTGACAGTCTGAATTCTTGTCATGTATAGCAGAAGAAGGACTATGGCAAATAACAGCTGAAATGTATTAACTTTATCTGCTGCATTGAATACAGCCGCTCAGAGATCAAATTCTAGATCTGCTACAATACATACACACTGCAACTAAATGCTGTGGCCTCTTTCACCAATGTAAATAAGTAGGGTCACTGAGCACTTATGGGTTCCAGATGGGGTCAAATTTAAAAAAGACCAATATCAATCATGAAGGATCCTAGAGCTCAAACATTTTTGCATTCTTGGAACAAAAATAAAATTCCCTTAAAAAATCGAGATGGATTCAGGAAAAACCACTTGTGTGAAACACAGCTTGCTTTACTGATACATGACAGATTGCAAAAACGAGACGAAGGTGAAGAGGTTGATTCCACCTTCCCAGATTTCTGACTAACTTTTGACACTCTACTACACTGTTATTTACAAACCAAGATATGATCATAAAGAGTATCTTTGTACATGTGTAATAGGATGGAGCAATATTTGACTAATATAACCCAGTACACCATACAGGAAATGCTGCACTGAAACAGAAGGATCACCATGTGGACCCCAAGGAAGAGTAGTAGGGTCTCCAATGTTATCACCATATATAAACGATATTGTTCACTGTTCATGCTGTTATCTAAAGGAGACTGCTGTCACTGGATGAATGTATGGGAAGGCTTGTACAAAATTTCCATTTGGTGTAATGAATGATTCCTCTCATTAAATTTGGCTAAATGTAAGACAATGCCTATAACAAAGAGAATGAATCCCACAGTATTAGATTACTAAATTAGGGGCGAACATATTGAGTGTGTCACACTGTATTGTACTCATAAATGTGACATACTCCAGATGTTCACCACTAATTTTGGGATCAATACTAATTTTAGCGTCAATACCAAGAAGTGATATGAAATGGCACAATCATGTAAAATAAGTATTAGGGAAGGCAACTGGAAGGCTTATATTTGTTCAAATGGTATTGGAAAAACGAAATTTATGTGAAGAAGGAATTGCAAACACAGTTAGTGTGGCCAAATCTATAGTACTGTGCCACTGTTTGGAATCCTTGTCAAGTAGGAAGGGCAACACACATCGAGAAAATTCAGAGATTAGTACTGTGCCAGGTCTGTATAGTATACTTCAGTTGCAACAAAAATGTACAAGGATGTGAAACGAGAATCTTTGGAAGGAAGACTACTTCGGCCTCATGAATCCTTGTTGAGTAAATATAGTGAACTTGATAGGAATAACATAAGAGAAATCACTGTGCATCCAGAAGCATATAGACAGTCATTTTCTTTTGCTCATTATGCAATCAGAAAAAGGGGGGGAAAACTGATAACAATGGTACAATGTACCCTCTGCTATGCTCTTTACAGTGGTTTGTGGACTGTATGCACTATCCAATCAAAAGTATCGCAGTGCCCCTACGTAATACAGAACTGAGCACTAAGTATCATGACAGGCGGATCCATCAGTATGAAAGGAGGCATGGAGTATTGAATGGTAAAGCAGCTCCTGACACCCCAAACATTTCTGTAGTCAATCCTACAAGATGGCAAAAAGAGCGACCTCACTGGACAGTGGATGACAAACGAGTAATTTCGAGTGATGAATCACGCAACACCATGTGACAATCTGATGTAAGAGTCTAGGTTTGGTGAATGTCTGGAAAATGTCACCTGCCATCATGTGTAGTGTCAACAATGAAGTACACAGGAGGTGGTATTATGGTATGAGGGTGTTTTTGGTGGTTAGGTTGTGGTCCCCTTAATGCGCTTAAGAAAACTCTGAAGTATTGAAGGATTTGAACACATTTTATAGCAATGCATACTGCATACAGTAGAGGTACAGTTTAGAGATGATGACTGACTTATAAGCATGACAATGCACTCTATCGTAAAGCAGCACCTGTGAAACAATGATTTGTGGAAAACAACATTCCTGAAATGGACTGGCCTGCTCAGAGTCTCAACCTACACCCACTGGAGCACCTTTGGGCTGAGTTACAACATAAACTCCGCTCCAGACTCCAACATCAAAAACCAGTACTGTCTTTTTTGGCTCTTGAGAAAGAATGGGCTGCCATTCATCCACAGATATTCAGACACCTCACTGGAAGTGTCCTCAGCAGAGTTCAAGCTGTCATAAGGGTGAAGGGTGGACACACCCCATATTAATGTTCACTAATATGGTGTCTAGATACTTTTGATAAGATAGTGTACATAGGTGTAGATACTGCTTACAATTTCTGTTTAGATGAAACTTCACAAGGAGGACTTGCCACCTACACTATCTTCTTCATATAGGTCTTAGTTTATAAAAGTGGTCCATCCACAATGCACATGGTTAAACCAGGACTACCATATTTTTAATGCATCACACTTAATGGTGGTTACTGTAGTGAACACAGGTTCTACAGTAATGGGGCACTGGTGGCCATTATCAGCCCCCAATCCTGAATTCTGGATTCCTCATGCCAATTCTGACTGTGTCCTCTGGAAGGATGTATGTTTCAAACCAAAGTCAGGTCTTATGAAGAACTCATATAAAATAAACATTAGCATTAATTTAATACTGATACAGAAATAAAAATATCTTAACTAATTAAATTCAAAATTTCACTCCAACCAGAATGCTACAATTTTTTGTCCTAAGAGACCTAGTTAATTTCAGTGAAACATAATACATACGGGCTAGAAGTATTGAAATTTACGATATCATTCGCCTAAGCAAAAGTCTAAAAATCAAAGTAGCACTATCATAGTCCGATTCACAAACGATGGCAGTTCTTTCAGGTCGAAGCATGGATGGGTACTGCAGAGTTCCTCCAAGTGACAGTTGCAGTACACACATACACGTGCTTTGTGCTTGAAGAAATGGAATGTGTTGCGTACCATCACATTCAGAGGTTACAACTCTCAACAAACGGAATAAAAATTCATTAAATAATTTGTTATGATTATGTTTAATGCTCACATTGGCTACAATATTCACAGCAGAGCACTCAGAGCAGTGCTGAACATTCATCGGCTGTTGGAGAATGCGTGATATATAGGTGTGCAGAACAAGCCTAAACTCTACCGCCATCATTCATGACTCCAGCTATAAAGGAACATAATATCTTTCACTTCCGCTACTTTTTCTCTCTTTCCCCAACAATATACCATACTTTCAAGGGTAGACTAATACCTGTAAACTAAGTAAGTAGTATTTTAATTAAATTCTGTGTTGAATCAATAGTAGAAATACCTTTATGTAAGATGAGTCCAGCTTCCATGTGTATGTTGTAGGGAACATACCCTTCCTACTTCCAATACTTCCCTCCCACCAATTATCATCAATCTTTTTTATGCCAATAATCAGCTCACCTGAAAAATTAAAAAACCACATTTCTCCTCAATTTTCCCCTCTTTGTTTACAATATCCATTGAATATGCTAAGTGTGTTTTATTAAAATCTTAGACACAATTATTTCACAAAAATTGTAACAAAGTTACCTTCAAAACTACTAAGACATTCTGAATTGAATGAAAGATTTATATTATTGCATATAGGTGGACTGGATACCAATTTTAAAAAAGGGAGGGGTGGGTGGGGGGGTGGGGGGTGGGAGGGGGGGAGAGAGAGAGAGAGAGAGAGAGAGAGAGAGAGAGAGAGAGAGAGAGAGAGAGAGAGAGAGAGTGGAGGGGGGGGGGGGGGGGGGGGCAGGCACAGAGTAGTGAGAGAAGGGAAGATTATTTAGCATTAGTTTATTACATAAATTAAACACAGATGCAACACAAAGTGATTTGTTTTTATATTACTGAAAATGTGACACACATACATAGAAAATATAAATCACTTTCTCTAGAATGAAAATGAACCAACCTTTCCTGAATGAAAGATCACCAGGTTGTTGTCCAGGAAAATCAGCAATTGTGGCAAAGAGTTCATAATCATTTTGCAGATCAGGTGGGTCCACTTCTATCAAGTAGTTCAATGGCACTTTTCCACATGTACCATTAACAATACCATTACACCAGTGACGATCTATTTTCTCCAGAATCTGGAAATTACATTTGCTACATTCAAATCTGTTTATTGCACACTGAAGTGTATACCAAAACACAAATGTGATGGAGAGGAGGGGGGGGGGGGGGGGGGGGGGGGGGGACTACATGACAGAACAACAAAGAATGGACACACTGTAAATATAATGATCTCACACAATCAGATTGAAATTTTTCATGATCATTGTTTTATGTGGCGTATTTTATGTGAAGATTCATAGCAGTGAAACTGTTACTTTAGTGGCTATCTGGGAAAAAAAGTTTAAGATTTCACTGTTAAGTGGCAGCTAAACACATGCTCAGGTTCTTCAGACTGCAGACATCTTATAGTGGGCTTTGCAGGATGAGATTATCCATTTTTACAGGGAGGACCATCATGGGTCTGCCGCTGATGATATTATTTCATGAAACAAAGCGTCCACAGCCACAGTTAAATTCTTTATTCATTTATTCTGTCATAATGAACTTCAAAGCTATAGCTTCCACAGAATAATAATAATAATAATAATAATAATAATAATAATAACATAGCCTTAACAATTGTAAACAGTCCACAAAAATTGGAAAGGAAGGCCAAAATTACATATTTTTGTTGAAATCATACCATATGCTGCCCCATATTCATAATGAGACTTCAACCTCAAACCCAGTTACGACAGAATACCTAAATACATAAATTAACTGTAGATGTGGAGGATTTATTTCCTGCAAGAACTCTATATGAGTTTCACCAATGAATAGTGGATACTCGTAAAAAATTAGACGGGACACAAGAAACTTACAGAAATAAAAAGGAAGACCATGAAGTAATTAGAGATGGAACATACTTTTAGAAATATATTTGATTCGAGCTCAAGAGTATACTGCTCAGAATTCTCTCCACCTAAGTAACATCTTCAATCGCTTACAGTACATGCTTTGGTTTGTCAAGACAAAGGCCTCTCCTTTGTTTTTCTGGCTTTCATATATCTCCATCTACGCTTGTGAAGTGCTTGACAGACGGTATGTTCCACTGTACCAGTCATTGGAGCGTTTCCCCATTCTATTCATGTATGGAGCATGGGAAAAATGATTGTTTAAGTGCCTCTGTGTGTGCTGTAATTAATATGATCTTATTCTCACAATCCCTGTGGGAGCAACATGTATGGGGATGCATTACATTCTTAGAGTCATCATTTGAGGCTGGTTATTGAAATTTTGTCAACAGACTTTCTTGGGAAAGTTTTCTTCTATCTTCAAGAGACTGCCAGTTCAGTTCTTTCAACATCTCAGTGACACTCTCCCACAGGTCAGACAAACCTGTGACCATTCATGCTGCCCTTCTCTGTATATGGTTCAATACCCCTGCTAGTCCTATTTGACATGGGTCCCAAGTACTTGAGCAATACTCTAGGATGAGTCACATGAGTGATTTATAAGCAATCTCCTTTGTAAATTGATTGCATTTCCTAGTATTCTACAAGGAAATTGAAGTCTGCTTCTTGCTTTACCCATGACTGAGCCTATGTGATCACTCCTCTTCATCGCCACTAAGCGTTACAACCAAGTATTTGTGTGAGTTTACAGATCTCAACTGTGACTGACTAATATTATATTCATAGGATGCTACGCTTTTTTGTGAAGTGCACAATTTTATGTTTTTCATCATTTGAAACAAGTTGCCAATCACTGCACAGCTTTGAAATCTTATCAAGGTCGTTCAGACTATACTTCTTTGTAGATAACTGCATCATCTTTGAAAAGTCTGAGCTTACTATTAATATTGTCTGCAAGATCATTAATATACAACAGCAAGGGACCCAACATACTTCACTGGGGCACACCTGAAGTTACTTCTACATCTGTCGATGACTCATCATCTAAGATAACATGCTGCATCCTCCCTAGAACGAAATTCTCAATCCATTCAGATATTGTGTCTTATACTCCATATGATCATACTTTTGATAATAAGCGTAAGTGTGCTAATGACTCAAATGATTTTCACACATCAAGAAATACTGCATCTTCCTAATAGCCTTGATCCATGGCTTTCAGAATGTCCTGTGAGAACAGTGTGAGTTGGTTTTCAAATTATCTATGTTTTTGAAATTCATGCTGGTTGGCATGGAGGAGGTCTTAGTGTTCAAGATACCTTATTATGTTTGAGCTAAAAAAAATGTTCTCTAAACAAATCAATACCAAGGATGATGATGTCCCATACTCCGAGGAGCGTAGGGGACGATGCAGGAGACCCGCACCACTGTACTAGGCAAGGTCCTAGTGGAGGTGGTTTGCCATTGCCTTCCTCCGATCGTAACGGGGATCGATGATGATGAAGATGACACAACACCCAGTCATCTTGAGGCACAAAAAATCTCTGACTCCGCTGGGAATCGAACCCGGGACCCTGTGCGCAGGAAGCGAGAACGCTACCGCAAGACCACGAGCTGCAGACAGTACCAAGGATACTGGACAATAGTTTTGTGGACACATCTGTTTCCCTTCTTGTAGACAGGTGTAACCTTTGCTTTCTTCCAGCTACTAGGCACAGTTTTTTTGTTTGAGGGATCTAGGATACATTATAGTTAACAGAGGGGCTAACTCAGCCATGAATTCAGTATACAGGGTGTTACAAAAAGGTACGGCCAAACTTTCAGGAAATATTTCTCACACACAAAGAAAGAAAATATGTTATGTGGACATGTGTCCAGAAACACTTACTTTCCATGTTAGAGCTCATTTTATTAATTCTCTTCAAATCACATTAATCATGGAATGGAAACACACAGTAACAGAACGTACCAGCGTGACTTCAAACACTTTGTTACAGGAAATGTTCAAAATGTCCTCCGTTAGCGAGGATACATGCATCCACCCTCCGTCGCATGGAATCCCTGATGCGCTGATGCAGCCCTGGAGAATGGCGTATTGTATCACAGCTATCCACAATACGAGCACGAAGAGTCTCTACATTTGATACCGGGGTTGCGTAGACAAGAGCTTTCAAATGCCCCCATAAATGAAAGTTAAGAGGGTTGAGGTCAGGAGAGCGTGGAGGCCATGGAATTGGTCCACCTCTACCAATCCATTGGTCACCGAATCTGTTGTTGAGGAGCGTACGAACACTTCGACTGAAATGTGCAGGAGCTCCATCGTGCATGAACCATATGTTGTGTCGCACTTGTAAAGGCACATGTTCTAGCAGCACAGGTAGAGTATCCCGTATGAAATCACGATAATGTGCTCCATTGAGCGTAGGTGGAAGAACATGGGGCCCAATCAAGACATCACCAACAATGCCTGCCCAAACATTCATAGAAAATCTGTGTCGATGACGTGATTGCACAATTGCGTGCGGATTCTCGTCAGCCCACACATGTTGATTGTGAAAATTTACAATTTGATCACGTTGGAATGAAGCCTCATCCGTAACTAAAATGAGATCTAACATGGAAATTAAGCATTTCTGGACACATGTCCACACAACATCTATTCTTTATTTGTGTGTGAGGAATGTTTCCTGAAAGTTTGGCCGTACCTTTTTGTAACACCCTGTAAAGTCTTGTAGAGATTCCATGAGGCCCTGGGACTTTGTTCAGTTTTAACAATTTCACCTGTTCTCAATTCCATTGACACTAATATCTATTTCACTCATCTTTTCAGTGGTACAAGAATTAAATTGTGGCAATACTCCTGGATTTTCCACAGTAAAGGAACATTTGAAAATAGAGTTAAACATTTCTGCTTTAGCTTTGCTAGTCTCAGTTTCAATTCCTGACTCGTCCATGAGTGGCTGGACACTAACTTTGTGCCACTAACACCTTTACAAATGATCAGGATTTCTTTGGGTTATATTCATGCAATTGCACCAGTAAAGTATTCTTAAATGATTATTGTGAATTATGTTGAGGAGGAGAAGCTTCATCGATACTGAGTCACAAATATTTTGTGTACATACAAGGACTCCACGAGTATAGGGAAAGAGAAAGAGAGAAAGAGAGAGAGAGAGAGAGAGGGGGGGGGTGCGGGGGGGGGGGTGGGGGGGGGGAGATTCTAATCATACCAATAAATACAACTAGATGTTTGCATGGAATGTGTTCTGTTAAACTATAGGCATTACAAGAATGGGGACAGGAGGAACTTTTTGTTTTGTCTTACTGTTTCCACAGGCTCTACAGTGTAAGATATTGCTTTTATAAAAGCTGCAAATTACAAGTTTTTGCTCATATGGCATCTAACTGAACTTGATGGTTGCCTCCAGCTGGCAACAAACTTACATCAACTTACTCTAAAATTATTTTTCTACATCAAGTTTTAGTTTAATAATTAAAAGCAAGTGCTCAAAACTTTTTCTGCAGGCAGTGTTCCACAGCTGTTAAATGATTCAGAAAAAAAAGTTGTTCTTATGGGGCAGCAACAACTGCACAAGTCCATTTTGTAATATGGTGAACTTGCGCATCAGGTGCTTAATCCACAATCTCTTATTGTGTACACAACCAGTATTGGAAATTTAAGATTCCACCATCTTGTGTACAAAATAAAATCACTTAACCATCTGCGGTCATTTTCACCCCACTGTTGTCATGGAACAAAGATTCCTCATCAAAGGGATAAAAGGATCACAAATCCCATAAAAATTATTCTACCATGCTGTGCAACCAGGGACACTAACAGGAAAACTACATAATCATTACACAGTGTTATGTTTGTGTTCCCGCTTGCACAGCACAGGACGGGGGGTACCATTTTTAATAAATCTGTGGTCCTTTTGACATGGAATCTTTGTTCTATGACAATAATGGGGTGATGCTGACCTCAGATGGTCAAGTGATTTTATTTTATATACCAGATAATGGAATTTTAAGTGTTCTGAAACCAATCATGTACAAAATAAAGGATTGTGGGTTAAGCAAATGTCATTCGATTTCTTCATTTTTCAAAATGGGTTCAGAAAAGATGTCTTAAGACCCCTAAAAGCAGTTATATTAATAATTTTTATTATTTTCAAATAGTTCTGATCTTAAATCATTATCAGGTTGACAAATATTATCAACATCAGATGGGACAATAGCTCACTGGGCGTCAGTGCGTGACGGGAGCAGGCAAAAGAGAGGCTGAAGTTTTGGTAAGAGTTACACACAGCCCCACACACTGTGTATTTTGTAGTTGATATGCTATATATTTACATTATATACATCAAATTACTCATATCATATTTGTTTGCTGTATAATACAGCTTTTATGAAATTATCTTGCAGTTTGTTATTGATACAAAAAACCACATTAAAAACACAGTGAATGCATATCTTCAGACATAGCATAGGTCCATCGGTTAAAACCCTTATTCCACATTAACATTTGGGGTCAAAGGAAGCATCAGATTCCACCCATCTGCTTTGACCCCTGACGTAAGTGTGTTGTGTTGTGCAATGTCACTGTGGCACACTGTTTCCAAGTCGGGTCACGTTTTCAGATGGAGCGTTGTTGTATTTGGAAGTGTAGCCTCATGGTGGATGTTCAAATTTGAAGATGTTTGTGTTATGTGTGGTATTGGGTCATTTGACTTTGTGTAATCATTCTGTGAAGTAGTTGGGGGTCGGCCAAAGCGTCCGATCCCACCCGTGTGTGTAAGGCTGTTGTGGTGTGTGACGTCACGACGACGCGGGATTTAGTTTGTGAGAGTGGCGTGTTTGTAGGTGTCGTTTTGATGCGATCGGTGGTGCTCTCTGGTGGTGTGTTAGGTGATGGTTTTGGTTTAGTTTGCGAGTGTGGCGTCGTGTGTGAATTTTGGTAATTTTTTTTTTTATGTCTTTGGTAGATATGGATATGACTGACAGGGTCAACAGTTTTCGGTTGGCAGCTATGATGGCGGACAGTGTATTGTCTCTAATAAAATTCGGATTTTTGGATGAAGTCGTGAAGTGTTCAGTATGTCGTGAAGAAATGAGGCCTACTTAAAGTTCCAGCGTCTCGGACCAGGGTCGGCTGTATGTGGAGATGTCATAAGGATAACAGGTCAAGGGAAGTGTTTGATCCCAATTTATGAGATCAGGAGCTGCTGTTGAGCAGGGAAGTGTTCAATCCCAATTTATGGGATCAGGAGCTGCTGTTGAGCTATATAGGTCAAAGGAAGTGTCCGATTCCAGATGATATTGTGTTTAGTGGTATTTGAGGAGTTTTGTGATGTCTGTCTGTTTCGTCGTTTTGCGTGGTTTTGTATGGGGGTGGGTGTCTAAATTTGTTTATATTTAGTTCGTCCCCACCCAAAAAACCCCCTATTTCCCGTGCTTGTCCCGTTAGCGTCATTAGGCTTTTTGTGGAACGTGTGTGTGTTTGTTTTCCAATGTATTTTCGTCCTCATAATGTGTACGTAACAACTTTATATGCGCCATATTGGAATCATGGTTTATGGTCATTTCCGCCATATTTGTGACGTCATGGGTCAAAGCAGACGGGCAGGATCGGACACTTCCGTATTTCCGTAGTTGGAAAAGTGAGCTGTGTCACTAACAAGTTACAATGATTTAGGCCTACTGTTTTGGGGGTTTGTGCATATGTGTTTGTGACAGTATGATTAGTGCTGTATGTTTTTTACAGACCACAATGTAATAGTTTTTTCTTGTTTTTTGTTAGAGATCGATATGATAAAAAAATTTAATAGTTATTCATTCCAGGTTGCGATGGGCAATGACATGACAACAACCATAAGGCTTTTACAGTAGTTCGGCTTGATTGCTAATTATGTGAGGTGTCGCGTGTAATGACAGCATGAAGTTGATTAGTCCCATCTTCTTGGACCGGGGACCTATATATGTGGCTGTGTAGCCATGAAAATATTTAGTGATCTATCCGACAGGGACTTCATTCAAGAGAACTTGGTTGGCCACACTGAAGATGGTTTTACTTACATATTAATCTTGTTATTGTTCATCTTTACATCTTTGAGGATTCATTTTCTTTTGTTTTTTTTTTCTTTTAATTTCTTTGTGCGTGTTGTGTTTAGGAGTGGTATTAGGTGGGATGGGGTTGGTTAAAATCGGGGTTAAGAGGTTGGGCTTGTTTGGATGTTGGCTTTGTTTGAGCTATATAGATTACAAGAATTTGGCGATACTACATATTGGACTTGCATGTGTTGGTTTCTTGATATCAAAGGTTCTGTTTGAGGTATATAGGTCACATGAAATGTAAAATTCCTGTGTTTTTCATGTTTGTAGTGTTATGTCATATGTTGAGAATTTTGTGTGTTTGTTTTGTGGGAAATATTTGTTTTGGGATGGTGCTGTTTTTCATATTGTCATGCGTATAGCCTGTCCCCATCTTAAAGTTCCCACTTCCCACTGTTGTCCCATTAGTTTCATTTTATTGCTGCAGTGAAATATTCTGGCATCATTTTTATATTTGTTTGCCTGTGCATGTAGTGACATAATGGTCAACATATTGTACATGTTGGAAGTAGTGGTGTCCGTCATCTTGATGACGTCATGGGTCAAAGCAGATGAGTGAAATACAACGCTTCTGTAATGCCCACATTTGTTGGCTATCACAACTTACTACCAAACTGTTACATTCCAATCTATCATAGACACTGTGCTATTCTACAGATCAGTCTGTCACCATAACTGAGATTTTATAGGGTGTGGGGGGAGGGAGACTAAAACAAACAAGCCTAATTTCAACTTTACTTTCTATTAGATAATATCGACAAGTCAGTGGGGAGTCACAGTCATAATAAAGCATGATTCTCAATATCACTCACAGCAGTGATGTTCATAGCATGACATGGTGGGACAGCAAGGGGAAGATATTTTAATATGTACTTAAGACAGCATATGTATCACATATGATTCAGATACTGTACAAATTAGTGGGTTATAAATGTCAAAATTAATGTGGCAAGGCCATACAGTTCCCAAAGATCTGCATGCTTGTTAAGAAGCCACTTACAATCAAGAGTACAGAATGACAGGTGAATGAAAACGTTAAACAACCAATCACTATGAACCACAGTGGTGGATACAAGATTCTACCACGTCTGCCTGCAAAAAATGGCCTACAGGCTCAAAGCAAATGTGCCTGCTCTACCAATAATGACCACACAATACAGTTGACACATTTTTAAGCGATGACTTCCATTTTTTCTGTCAACAGCACCAAATAAAAACCAAATCAATAGTTTTTTCAAAGAAAATTCCGCACTGGCTGTATCAATGATTTTTATTAAATCTGCGACCGGTTCCGCACCACTTATCGGTGCATCCTCAGGCAATATACGCTATTTATAACATGGTAACATTGAACATTGCCCCGTAGCCACTCCCCACCATTCACATCCAATACACCGTCATCTGGTGAGAGCGGTAGTTGAAATTTAAAAATCTTTTGTAAAATTTTTTTTAAAATGATGGGAGCGGCAATGACCATGCAAGTTTGCATGGTCATTGCCGCTCCCATCATTTAAAAATTGTTTGTAACAACTGTTTAGAATGTCAGTGCTGTGTAATGCCTCTTGTCTGTTATCTTAGTTTTAGAAGTGGTTTTGATATATAGTCCCTACGATGCGATGTAATCTGTCTGACCATGCCCAGTGAACAATGTTGACTTATTAATAGCAATTTGTTCTAGTACTGACCCTCGTATTATTTTGTTTTACAGTATTCATTTTAGTACGACTGTTCAAATTTCAATATTGCATTCATATACTATATATATTTTACAATCAATAAAGAATCTCAGTTTCCTTGCTCCCAGCATGAGGCTTTTATGCCTCTGTCATATGTACAAAAGTTAATAATATATATCTGTGAATGAAATCATTTGTTTGTAAAAGTCTAACACAGCCCATAATTGAAGCCAGTGCATGCTGTTCTGTCTCACTACTCACTATAGTATTTCATGGTTAACTTTAAACGAAAAACATTAGGCCTATTAACATTCAGAAACAGTCTATAATTATGAACACTTTTGATCTGGCAAAGCAGTCGCCTCTGCTAAAAGTGGCGAAATTCGTAAAGTACATCTGTCTGTGACCTATAATTACCTGTACAATGTCTCCTTTACACAGTGAAAGTTCTCCTGCAGTCGTCGTGAGAAAGTCATTTATCACCTTCGCGACTGTCCCCTTTTCCATGTTGTCAGCTCATTTCAAAACAGTATGCCACCCAGCTAGCGTAGACAACAAATGTCTATAAACTTTGGGCACTGACAATGCTGTCAAAACTATCCATCAACACCACCGTCACGCGAAGTATATAATCACATTGCATAACCTCACACATCTACCATTGCTTGTTGTTTTCATTTGCTATTTAGGACTGTCATAATGCCAACATTACGACGATGAGCAAAATTGTCAAAAATTGACGTTTATTGCAACACGAAAATAGTGGTACGATGCTTTCTATTTTTACAAAATCGAAAAGATATTTCTGCTTTATTTTCTCCTGCTATAGACTGAAACAAGCTATTTATATATTTTCTGGCTTTGAGTTCATCAGTTTTAATAGCAAGATGTAACCTTGCTTGACGCAGGCACCTGTCTCCTGTCTAGAACATACAGTCACACAATTCAACTTTTAACCGCACTAACAAAGAGAGAGATATCTCTTTATGCACTAATGAACATTCACGATAGTTGATAATTGTGTACATTGAAGCTAGGACCATTCCGCGCATTTTATGGGCAGTGATTAAAGAGCGCAAATTCCTGAACACAGCGCGCTAACTACAAATGGAATACGAATTTTAACTTCTCCCTATAGCGTGCATTCTACTACGATGTTAAGAGATTATATTCCATATTTGCAGGTTACATTCAGAATTGTTGTTGCAAATCTTTATTTCATAACATACTTGTTCTTGACTGCATCTTTGCTGAGTTACTTCGTAACGAATAAGAAAAGTTTAATTGCTTACTGCAGTTTCCTTAATGTTTTACATGTTCGAAAACATTGTTATTAACTAAAACGATCGATTTGCTACTAGCACAGTCGAAGGCTATGTTAAATGTATAGTAGCATCCTCGCAGATAAGAAGGAAATACAAAAAAAATTCTTTTGTAGTGTAGTGCCCTACACAATCCCTTCGAAGATTCGACGTAGTGCCTGCCTCACATAATCAGTTTAACGATCCGACTCTTCTCCTCATGAAGCGTTATTAGATTGAATAAATATTTTTTCTAGAACAATATTTTTTTTACTTAAAGGAAATATGTAGTTATTCTAGGACAGTGTTTGTTGATTTATTGTAGTTCACGTGCAGGGCCTGATTAAAGACCGATCCATATATAACGATCTGTCTGAGCACATTACATCTACGCAGATTGTTGCATGTGGACTAACTTGCAACTGGACCGGAAACTTGGGTAGATATGAGATGTGCGCAAACGTGGAAGTTGGAACTGGTGGTTTGAGCAAGGTTGTTCGAATCTGTGGACACAGACAATTCGTAGCGTGTAGACTGAAAATCATCACAACTCTGACTCGCGCAATCTGTTTGTTCAGTGTCGTGTTTGACGTCTTTGCGTGCACACCGAATTCTAAAATGACTGATACGTGTGGGTTTAGCGAACCACGAAAGGAAACTCGCGTTCCCTGCGTGTAGAACGGAAGGCTTTCGTTTACTATTTTGTCTAATGTCTACGTTCGTCGATGACACGACTTGCGTGAGCGGCGGAGTGATCCAAAGAGAACGTAAAGTTCCGAAAGATGTGCGGTATTATAGACATCATACGTGCTTCTGGGATTCAAATTACCCACAGCACAAATGCCGAACGAAAAGAAATATGATTATTATAAAACTGCCGAAGCAATCGAAGGTCGTACTGGGCGCGCGAGGAAGACAATAAATTTATTAGATACTTGCGTCAGGTGGGAGCGAAGTGAATAAACAAAAGCTTTGTAATTTTTTTTGTTAAGAAGGAAAAGCACAGTTAATTTCCTTGAAAGTATACAAGTGCGAATGTGTATTCATTACGCTCATTAAAATTAAATATATACGAAAGACTTGATCATTATCGTTGCTTACGTACATGGTATCTTCAATTATATGGCCGATGTACAACTGTTGTCAGAGATTTTCTATAATAAACAAGAATGGCTCGGGATCACGCTATCTCTCCTCTAATGAACTATATAGTAGATTTTAACAAGTAGTCTATTTGATATGTCGAATGTATTTCACTAATCAAATTTTATTCACATCTTCCTTTATATACTTAAATAAAATTCTTGAAGAGCTTAACATATATCAGTACAGAAATCAGTAACTGTCTGATATATAGCAGCTGCTGAAACGTGAAATAATCACTAAAGTAAATACAAAATCTCCGGTTGCTAATAACTAGAGTGTAAATGCTATCCTTTCTTCAGATTATGTAGGCCATCAGTACATAATGTTCTCCATTTAAATTTTCTTTTTAATTAAAATAGAACCCAACGAAAAGTTTTGGACTAATGCTGCAAGGAAAGCTGGAGCTGTAATTCAGTATTAAGTGCACTACTTTCACGCGTTTCACGTTTAAGTACAAGTTGGGACATACAAATTCACCCTTTCCTATTCCATTTTGCTTACTTCGCCAAAAACGGCACGCTCGCCATGTAAAATAATCCTTTCTGAACATCAAAGTTTAGTATCGTGGCTGGAACTATACATGGTGGTCAAAAAACAATCTGAAAGGCTAGTAAGGGTGTTGCAGGTTAGGTTGTGCTGGGAAGTAATTGTCACGAAAAAAATTCGACACGCTGCGTAGCTTCCGAGTTAATTCACTACTGGCCATTAAAATTGCTACGCCACGAAGATGACGTGCTGCAGACGCGAAATTTAACCGACAGGGAGAAAATGCTGTGATATGCGAATGATTAGCTTTTCAGAGCATTCACACAAGGTTGGCGCCGGTGGCGACACCTACAACGTGCTGACATGAGGAAAGTTTCCAACCCAGTTCTCATACACAAACAGCAGTTGACCGGCGTTGCTTGGTGAAACGTTATTGTGATGTCTCGTGTAAGGAGGAGAAATGCGTACCATCACGTTTCCGATTTTGATATTGGTCGGATTGTAGCCTATCGCGATTGCGGTTTAACGTATCACGACATTGCTGCTGGCGTTGGTCGAGATCCAATGACTGTTAGCAGAATATGGAATCGGTGGGTTCAGGAGAGTAATTGGAACGCCGTGCTGGATCCCAACGGCCTCGTATCACTGGCAGTCGAGATGACAGGCATCTTATCCGTATGGCTGTAACGGATCGTGCAACCATGTATCGATCCCTGAGTCAACCCATGGGGACGTCTGCAAGACAACCATCTGCACGAACAGTTCGATGACGTTTGCAGCAGCATGGACTGTCAGCTCGGAGACCATGGCTGCGGTTACCCTTGACGCTGCATCACAGACATGAGCGCCTGCGATGGTGTACTCAACGACGAACCTGGGTGCACGAATGGCAAAACGTCATTTTTTCGGATGAATCCAGGTTCTGTTTACAGCATCATGATGGTCGCATCCGTGTTTGGCGACATCGCGGTGATTGCACATTGGAAGCGTGTATTCGTCATCGTCACACTGGGGTATCACCCGGCATGATGGTATGGAGTGCCATTAGTTACACGTCTCGGTCACCTCTTGTTTGCATTGACGGCACTTTGAACAGTGGACGTTACATTTCAGATGTGTTACGACCCGTGGCTCTACCCTTCATTCGATCCCTGCGAAACCCTACATTTCAGCAGGATAATGCACGACCGCATTTGCATGTCCTGTACGGACCTTTCTGGATACAGAAAATGTTCGACTGCTGCTCTGGCCAGCACATTCTCCAGATCTCTCACCAATTGAAATCGTCTGGTCAATGGTGGCCGAGCAACTGGCTCGTCACAATACGCCAGTCACTATTCTTGATGAACTGTGGTATCGTGTTGAAGCTGCATGGGCAGCTGTACCTGTACACGTCATCCAAGCTCTGTTTGACTGAATGCCCTGGCGTATCAAGGCCGTTATTACGGCCAGAGGTGGTTGTTCTGGGTACTGATTTCTCAGGATCTATGCACCCAAATGGCGTGAAAATGTAATGACATGTCAGTTCTAGTATAATATATTTGTCCAATGAATACCCGTTCAGCATCTGCATTTCTTCTTGGTGTAGCAATTTTAATGGCCACTAGTGTAGCATTGAAGTCAGACAAGCGTGCAAATTCAAGTGGCCAGGTAAATGTAATTAGGATTAGTTGTTGTCTCAGCGTGAATGACAGCGCACGAAAGTACTCAGCTTTTGGTTTGGGTTCGATCCTTATTGCCGTCCACGCCCAATTTGTGTATCGCTCTCTTGTTCGGCTTTGGGAAACCAAGCACCCATTCAAGATGGCGTCAGCTGCGGAAGTTTTGAATGTATAGGTCCTCGAAAATAATGTTATGACGTGTCAATATTGCAAAAAGTGCGCGAAAATTATGAAAAGTGGCTTCGTCGGTCTTCAGTGTAATCAAAAATTTCATTTTCGCTGCGGAAAGATTGACCCCTCAGTGAGAAGTGACGATAACTACGCGACCACGTGCAAATGTGTAGACTGTAAACAAAAAACAGCAACCGTTAATGTTCAAGAAACGTGTACTTGTGAGGCAGCAAGGACGATCGAAGGTATCAAAAAGGAAAACCTTTCGTATGTTGCAATTATTGGACTCTTGCAGGATGAAGTGAAAAAACTGCACGCGAAATACGGAATAAATCCGTGTAAGTCGGACACCCGTTATTCTTGTATTGTGAAAGCAGAAAATTTAGTTGTTTCTAACTGTTCCGGTACTTCTGATTGGTCTGTACAGCAATGGCGGGGCAAGACAATGTGCAAAGATGTGAAAAACGGTGCTTCCTCCTCAATGTCATTGCACATCAACAAATTCGCCGACCTATCTAATAACTACGCCCAAAATGGCAAACAGACTCACTTTGCAAATAACCAAATTGCTCCCAAGCCATATGCACATTCTCGTTTAAGAAACGTAAGTGAAGTGCCTAATGTAATTAGTGATTGTAAATGAAATAAAGTGATTAGAAGGAAAATCAAAATCTTTGGTGATAGCCACAGCAAGGGACTAGCCCAAGAATTACTGAAAATAAATCCGACACACAATGTAATGGGTGTTGCGGGGTCAGCGAGTCGAACCCGAGACTCCAGTTGGCAGAGCTCAAGCCCGGACCCAACGCTCCGTATTTTTTCAGGAGTTAAGAGCATCGAGGGGTAGTGCAGAGTGATACAGCGTGCTGTCCCGCGAGTCCAGCCGGCTCATCAACTCCTGGTATGCCAACGCTGCTGCTGCCATCATCAACGTCGCCCGCCAATGGATGTCGGCCGCCCTATCCCGGTCGCCGGGCGTTGCGACCGACGCCGCTCTGCTGCCCGCCATTCTGAAGACTGCTACAGTCCCTGGACATCGCCACCCTCCACCACGTTTGGCCTACTCTGTCCGACCATGGGACGAAGGTGGGTGTACTGGTCACCCGTGGGTTGGCGCCGTCACTGCTCCTTGGATAGGACAGGACTCGAACCCGCACCTTCCTGGATGAAGTGCCGCAACTTGCCGATAGTGCTGCTTGCCAGATGGCAACACCCGCCACCATCGCTGTCACTGTCGCTGCGCTACTGCGCCTCCCGCAGGGTACGCCTCGCCCGGAGCCCGGTGGAAAGCGAACGTAGCCCGTAGACTCTAGTGGAACCGAGCCCCTGCTGGGCCCGCTGCAGACCGCTGTCACTGCCCTCCTTCAGGCAGACCGTGCAATCTCCAAGTTCCAGGCTGCCGTTCCGTCCTGCCCCAGTGTTGTGTCCCCAGAGGCGGAATATAGCCTGAACAAATACATAGAAACAAAGTACACGTTTTTGCAGAATACTTATAACATTGCTGCCAGATTGGCCCCTATAAGCATAGACCAGCACAGGTCTGTCCCAATGCTCAACTGACCTGGCACACTCTGTCCCAAGCTAAAATTGCCCGTCTATTTATATTGGTTTCTCCCTCGCTTCTGATGTAGTGTCAGAGAGAGACAGGAACTATGGCAGGGATAAATTTCCACACGCCAGCCACTTACAAATCGCCACTCTTGGCTCTGGCCTAGTGTCTCCCTCATACATCGCAATAACTTAAAGCAACGCTGCAGTTTCCTGCCACATTGTTGCTCCACTCAAAACAAATCGTGCGTGCAATACCGCCGTCGCAGCTCTGCGCCCGTGAGTGCCATGTTTACCTTGCCTGGCCCGCTGGCTGTCGACTGTTACCGCACTCTGCCAGCGGCCCCACATTTCATCGCCCAATCGCGCCTTCATTGAATTTTGATAAAATTTACCTTTCACTCGACAGACACTAGTGCAGCATGGGCATCGTAAAACCTGGTGCACATTTCAAGGACGTTACTGAACCTGTCGTCCGCCCCGGTAGCTGCGTGGTCAGTGCGACGGACTGTCCATCCTAAGGGCCCGGTTTCGATTCCCGGCTGGGTCGAAGATTTTTCCCGCTCAGGGACTGGGTGTTGTATTGTTCTAATCATCATCATTTCATCCCCATCGGCGCGCAAGTCGCCGAAGTGGCGTCAAATCGAAAGACTTGCACCAGGTGAACGGTCTACCCGACGGGAGGCCGTCGTCACACAACATTTTTTTTTTTTTTTACTGAACCTGTCGTAAGTAATAAACATGTTAGAAATGATTCAGTTGTGATTTGTGCTGGATCTAACGACATATACTGCAATAATGCAGTCACAATGTTAAAGAATTATCTAAGAGTTTTACTTCTTCTAATCAGCACAAATGTTATTGTAATTAATTATAGCAAGAGACACGATTTAAAAAGTTTTTGTATAAATTTCCCTAATGTTAAATTAGTTGCTGTAAGCATGTTTGATAGGTCATGTTTTACAACCCAAGGTCTTCACATGGACAAAAAGGGAAGATCCAAATTAGCACACCTAGTAAATGAACAAATTAGCCCTCAGTCTCACACTTCAGCCAAAGAACTAGTATGGAACGAAAGGAATAATGTGCTTGTTACTGAAGACAAGGTTTTTCGCGAGAGCGAAGCTGGTCGGTACAATATAGTAGTGTAGCAGATAGGAAACGCCCTGAAACCAATACACATAACTATTCAGTACCTCAGAAATAAACTAGACGTTCTACAAGTTTTTGTGGCAGAACATGGCCCCCATGTCATTGTGATTACTGATCATGGTCTTAAAGCCGAGGAATTAATATTTTGCAAATTACAGGGTTATATTCTCGCTAACAGCTACTGTAGACAGCTACATAAAGGTGGTGGGATGGCTATTTTTGTCCAAGAAACATTAATTACTAGTAAAATGTCATTCCTGGATAAACACAGTAGTGAAATAAATCCAGAAATTACTCGACTTACTCTTAAATTGAAGGGAGAGTGTAGTAATTATACAAAGCGCAAAGTAGTAGGTATGTATAATCCACCAAATGCAGATGTGTCTCACTTTTTTAATAGTTTCAGACCAGTAATTAGTTTAAGTGGCCCTAGTAATCTTACTATACTTGGGGATTTGAATATTAATGCAAACTCTCACGACATGCCTAGTTTGAGGCTAACAGATATACTGAATTTATATAACCTTGTAAACATAATAGACACTGATACAAGTCTGACAAACTACACTTCCAGCAGAAGAGATTATGTGATAATCAGTAAACTTGCTACTAACAGTGTTAGTCACAGAAATATAGAATTTCACTACTCTGACCACTATTGTCAGTCTGTTGAGTACACGGGTGTAAAAGCAGCAGAAGCAACAAATGTCACTGAACAGAAACGAATCTTGAACGAACACAATACAACTCGCCTTAAACATAAACTAGCCCAGGAATGGAACTGTGTTTATGAGGTAAAAGGCTCAAACAAGAAATGGGGTCAATTCTATAAAACAATTTTGAGACATGTTAATCATTGTTGCTCATTTAATGATGTAAAAAGGACTCTAATACATAGAAAGAAACCAAAGCTGAAACTACCAAGTATTTTGATTAAACTCAAGCAGGATGTTCATGACCTCTTCTTTCTTTATAAATCAAGAGAGGATATCATCCTTAAGGAAAAGTATTGTAAAGCCAAGAAAATGTTTAAGGCAGAGCTTTTGAATTTCAGGAAAAAGGTGCACAGTGATACAATCATTTAATCTGACGATGTGAGTAAAGCATCTTGGAAGCTCATCAGTCAACGCCGGAAAGCAACATCAAATGTGAATACAAAAGATACAAGCTTATTGCATGAGGGAAAATTAATAGAAGATCCAAGAATAACCTGTGACCTTTTTAATAAATATTTCATCACTCCATGTAGCATTCCAACTCAACCTGTTGACCAAAATAGCAAGATAACATTTGCTCACCCCTATTTACAAACTTTGAATTCAGAACTGTGAGTGAACATGAAATAAATCGAATAATCTGCACATTAAAGACCAAGCACTCAGCTGTATGGGATGAGATATCTAGTGCCCTAGTTAAAATGTGCCACAAAAAGAATTAGTTGAACCTATTACCAATCTCATTAACTGCTGTATTATGGAAAACACCTACCCAGACTCATTAAAAATGAGTGTAGTAAAACCAGTATACAAGAAAGGATCTAAAAAACAGGTTGAAAACTTTAGGCCAATATCATTAATCCCCATATTTAGTAAAATCGTTGAATATGCTTTGCTTTCACAACTCGGTGACTACTTCACAACAAATAACCTACTCAATGAAACACAACATGATTTCAGGAAAAACTACAGCACCATCACAGCAATCTCTGAATTTTTACATTATGTATATAGTGCACTAGATGTAGGAAATTTGACAACAGCCATATTCCTTGATCTTATCAAGGCATTTGGTTCAGTTAAACATGATCTATTAATAAAGAAACTCCAGGCATATGGCTTAAAAGATTCAGCAATACTGCTGCTAACTTACTACTTGACAAACCAGAAGCAGTGCACAAAGCTAACATACCAAATTAATGACCAAGTTTCAATCGCCCAGTCGTCTAATGAAACTGTCAAACAAGGAGTCCCCCAGGTATCTATTCTTGGTCACTTTCTCCTTTTAGTCTATGTGAATGATGTCGCCCAGCCACAAAACTCCATAATAGTGAGCTAAGCAGATGACACATCTCTGTTGTTTTTTGGCAGAAATACCTGTGAACTTACATGTTCTGCAACAGATGGAGTAATAACTGCAATAAAAAATATATATGGAATTGAGGTAGCAGACACTAATAGCTGCAAATTCTTGGGCCTATACTTAGACAAATACTTGCGGTGGTAAAAGCATATTAACTTTGTGTGTGGAAAGATTAGTAGCGGATTATATCTACTCAGTCATCTTGCAAAATAGTTACAAACTCTACTATTCAAACTGTTTACTATGGAACAATATATCCTTTCCTAAATTATGGTATTGAACTTCGGGGATGTGCTGCTGATACATATCTCAATAGATTAATGTTGATGCAGAAGGAGGCAATTAGAATAATGCATGATCTGGGTCATAACGATTCTGTTAGAGAGATTTTTGTGCAACATAAGTACCTTACAGTGTATTCCCTGTATTTATATAAGGTAATTTTATTTTTTGTAAATCATCTAAAAGAATCAAGAAGATGCAATGACATACACGACCATAACACTAGAAATAAAAATAGTTACTCTAGGCAAAGAACAAAGTTGAAAATAACAGATTGCAGCCCATACATCAGTGGTCAAATCTGGTTTAACAAATTTCCAAAAGACTTATGACCCTATGATGGCAAAGAAATGTTTGTACTCTCTGTCTGAATTCTAAGTTGAAAACACGTGATCTTATAGTTTGTATTAGAAATTAGAAATATTTTAGTTGAATACCTACTTCTGTGACACCACATTCCCTATGTGTGCTTGTTTTATAGTCTTTCTAATTTATGTCAACTATTTGTTTTGTTTGTATTTTAACATCTTCATAATTATGTAAACAACACCGACGTTTGCAATAGTCAACATTTTTGTTGACTCTATGCAAAAAAATTAAATAAATAAACAAATAAACAAGCATTTCATACTGTTTTCGACCACACTGTCTGACAACTGTTGGCTAACTGAAGAGCGAGAAGGCAAGTCCTCACTCTTCCAACCCAGCTACGTCACAAGAAGCAAGTCAGTCCGGGGCAACTACAAGACTGTCCTGCAGCACGTGTTTTAAACGAATGGTAAAGCAGTACTCAGCCACGTCTGAAAGTTACTTAGTTTCAAATTCCATGGATCATTTACGTGATAAATCATTTTACATTCACATTCCAAATTAATTTGCAAATATGGCTACATGCTGAACCTTTATCAGTTTTTTTATGTTAAATACACAGATGTGAGTTAGTAACTCCTATTCAGCCTGCCTGGTTAGCCGTGCGATCTAACACACTGCTTTCTGAGTGGGAAGGCGTGCCAGTATCTGGCACGAATGTGGCCGGTGGATTAGTGTCGTGGTCCAGTGTGCCAGCCCGTCTGAGTACTGTTTTTAAGGCGGTTTTCCATCAACCTCGGCGAATGCGGGCTGATTCCCCTTATTCCGCCTCAGTTAAACTATGTTCGCGATTGCTGTGCAAACACTTTCTCCACGTACGCGTACACCATAACTACTCTACCACGCAAACATTGGGGCTACACTCGGCTGGTGTGAGACGTTCCCGGGGGGTCCACTGGGGGCCGAACCGCACAATAACGCTGGTTTCGGTGTGGGGCGGCGGTGTGGTGAGTGGACTGCCGTAGCCTGTTGTAGGGTTGTGAACCACTGTGGGCTACGGCGGGGACGAACCCTCTCCGTCATTTCTAGGTCCCTAGTTCCATGCAATACAATACCCCTTTTTGTGCTAAAGGCAACATTAATATGGAATAATGAATGCCTTTTTACCCTCTGGTATTGTAATTATGTATATCATTGTTCCTTTTGAACTGCTGTGGATTATTTTCAACAAACTTCATGAGGGAATTAGTATACTGTAAAGCAGTGATCGTGGGTGAGTACCACATATTATTCTTGCAGAACATGTTTGAGCGATGAAGTCTATCTTTCTTGAAGGTGATTACCTGTGAACATTATTCTATATGAGATTATTGATTGAAAATATGCAAAATACATTAACTTATTGATTTGTCTCTCCCTCAAGTTTGCAACGATTCTAAGTGTTAATGTGGCTGGAGTAACAATTCGACATGTCGAAATGTAACCTGAAATTTTTATGCGCTAAGAATACGTTGAAAGTAATGCACTGTCAACATTTTAGCTGTTAAGGCGCTCTGCAAGTATTTTTTAATGTTAAAGATACTCTTTTTTTGCCACATGAAGAACTGCTTATAAAAGCGGTTTGTACAGCCCATCCTCTATGGCCCGAGATCCGCGAATAATCAGAAAACCTAGCGCCCCGTTGCGGGAAGTCTAAGGTGCACACACGCGAACTTTAAGCACTTAAACCATATCGAAAATGTCTCAGCCTCTTAGTTTTTTGCCCATCTTGCAGTTCATATCGTCAGATAAGCTGTTGCAGATGTAACTGTTACACAAGTGACGAGCAGAGGAAAGAAAAGCAAGGCAGTATATGATGCTACAATACAGAGGACTTCCACCATAATATGTTGATATGAAATATTTTATTATAATTTCTGTGTCACACTTCTTATAATAATTTTTGTATAATGCATATCTTACTAACAATGAAACAGTTCCTTGATTATTTCCAGTAGTCATTACCAAAATGCGAAGTGTCTGTGGATGACGAAAACAAACATTTTGTTTAAACCAGCACAGGTCATAAAACTTTTAGCGTTTAGGCACGTCCCAATAAGTAATAGTTTTATTTAGACAGAACTGGGATGGAGTAAGAAATGGCTGTGGCTGTTGTTCTGCACGTAGTGTTGCGCACTAAGCATATAAGATCAATGTCGTAAAATATGGTGATGAAAACTGACATTGCACAAACGACTGAAGTTTAACAATACAATTCCGGTGGTAAACCTGAAACGACAAAGAGCTATCAGAAATCATATTCTCCAACAATTTCCTGAAAAATGTTTCATAGTGTCGAAAAATTTCTTCATCGAGAGGCTGTACCTTTTCCTCGTCCTCCTAAAAACAGACATGATGTTAAGCCCAGACCAAGAGTCCAACAAATGAAGTGAATTATTTGCTGTAACAGATGAGAAGACGTTTTGGATGTAATATTGCAAATTATTCTCTCGCATTTTACCAGGTTTTGCTACGTCACTTACAAGATTTTGCAACTAAACAGTCCTTATTTTCATTTTTGGTTCTAATTTCCTTTGAGGTCCCTGAAGACAGGTATAGAGCTGAGAAAACAGTAATCCACTGATACTTCTCAGTAGTATTGTCATATACAAATGTGTCCTGGTATTCACCAACTGCACAAAGGGCTATGTCTTTCTATTTGCCCGAAATGATAAAAAGCGCTTTGCATGAAGTTCTTGCACGAAACCTGACTTATTGGCTTCATACACGGCAGTTTAGGGGATAACAAGAAGCTTCGTGGTCACCACAGCTACGGATTTTTCTGTAGTATTACGTATTAATCACCTCTCATTTACAAGTTTACTTGAAGTAAACTCCGTTATTTTTCGACTTACTTTTCTGTGTAATTTCCCGAATCTGTTTAACTAGGTCGAATAAACGTGGAAATCTGTAATGTTAATCTCACTTGCAATTCAGAGGGCACAGTTACGTAGATCTCCATGAGTAACGATGCACTAACTCTCACGAGCAGTCCTAAGGCTTTCGAGTAGTTTTTCTTTCACAGTTTTACGAGTTTCATTTTGTCATGTGTTTCGTACTTTGTGTAAATCTTTGTTCCATTTATAAATTCAATCTCAGAGTTTAAGAAATGTAACCGGCTTTGCACATTGCTTCACCTCAAGCGCTTCCTCCCTCCTTAATTTAACCAAAAAATTAACAGGTTTTTCTTCGACACTGAAAGTTATTACCGTGCAAATATTCTTCAGGCTAGGAAGGTATTGTGTTTTTGTTCGGGACTTTAATTAGCAGAACAATCATCGTTCGAACAACAGGTCACAGAATCGTCAGTTATTTCCTACTGCTTCTAATGTTTCCACTACATCTAACGAAATGTCAACATTAGAATGAACGTCCAAGAAATTAACTAATAAATAATGCATATGTAGGTCTTCAGAAGAAAAAGATGATTTCGACTGCTTACCGCTTTCTTGATATTTCATCTTTGGAAGGTTGAAAACATTAACTGGGCGAAACTGCGGAATCTGCGCATAGGCAAATGCTGTTAGCCAGCATACACGAAGAGAACACAAAGAAAATTAATTCAGTTTTATCTCCATTTTAACACTTAGCTGTACCGCAAAGGCAACTGCAAGTGGTACTGGATATTAAATGAGTTGAAAATTTAAACGAAAAGTAACTGCCAAAGACTGTGTCAGAGAAACTATCAACAGAAACTAAAATTTGCTTTACAAATTACGATCCTGTAGTGGCATTTTATCTGTTTATTAATTTTCTGTCAGGCATGGCTATGCACCTGCCGTATTGTGCATACTCGTACACTGTCTGTCCGCAGCTGCGGCCAGAGTATACATTTTCCTAGCTGCCTGTCGAGCTACGAATTTGGCAATTTTCAACTTTTTTTTAAAAATAATATTTACATTGAGTCGTAGAAGCTAAATTTTTTATATTATGTTTCTTTCAATGCATTCATCCCATATAAAAATTTAAAGACAGGTTTCTATATGTCAGATTGGATAATTCTTTTGTCCTGTGACCCTGCACAGTGTTGGATTGAACACATATTCAACTGCAGGCTGAGCAGAGGGAGGGCAGTAGCCGTGAATACATTTGGCATCACGTTTTCTACATCTACATCTACATCTACATGATTACTCTGCAATTCACATTTAAGTGCTTGGCAGAGGATTCATCGAACCACAATCATACTATCTCTCTACCATTGCACTCCCGAACAGCGCGCGGGAAAAACGAACACCTAAACCTTTCTGTTAGAGCTCTGATTTCTCTTATTTTATCTTGATGATCATTCGTACCTATCTAGGTTGGGCTCAACAAAGTATTTTCGCATTCGGAAGAGAAAGTTGGTGACTGAAATTTCGTAAATAGATCTCGCCGCGACGAAAAACGTCTTTGCTTTAATTACTTCCATCCCAACTCGCGTGTCATATCTGCCACACTCTCTCCCCTATTACGTGACAATACAAAACGAGCTGCCCTTTTTTGTACCCTTTCGATGTTCTCCGTCAATCCCACCTGGTAAGGATCCCACACCGCGCAGCAATATTCTAACAGGGGACGAACGAGTGCAGTGTAAGCTGTCTCTTTAGTGGACTTGTTGCATCTTCTAAGTGTCCTGCCAATGAAACGCAACCTTTGGCTAGCCTTCCCCACAATATTATCTATGTGGTCTTTCCAACTGAAGTTGTTCGTAATTTTAACACCCAGGTGCTTAGTTGAATTGGCAGCCTTGAGAATTGTACTATTTATCGAGTAATCGAATTCCAACGATTGTCTTTTGGAACTCATGTGGATCACCTCACACTTTTCGTTATCTAGCGTCAACTGCCATCTGCCACACCATAGCAATCTGTTTTAAATCGCGTTGCAGCTGATACTGGTCTTCGGATGACCTTACTAGACGGTAAATTACAGCATCATCTGTGAAAAACCGAAGAGAACTGCTCAGATTGTCACCCAGGTCATTTATACAGATCAGGAACAGCAGAGGTCCCAGGACGCTTCCCTCGGGAACACCTGATATCACTTCAGTTTTACTCGATGATATGCCGTCTATTACTACGAACTGCGAACTTCCTGACAGGAAATCACGAATCCAGTCGCACAACTGACACGATACCCCTTAGGCCCGCAGCTTGATTAGAAGTCGCTTGTGAGAAACGGTGTCAAAAGCTTTTCGGAAATCTAGAAATACGGAATCAACTTGAGATCCCCTGTCGATAGCGGCCATTACTTCGTGCGAATAAAGAGCTAGCTGCGTTGCACAAGAACGATGTTTTCTGAAACCGTGCTGATTACGTATCAATAGATCGTTCCCTTCGAAGTGATTCATAATGTTTGAATACAGTATATGCTCCAAAACTCTACTGAAAACAGACATCAATGATATAGGTCTGTAGTTCGATGGATTACTCCTACTACCCTTCTTAAACACTGGTGCGACCCGCGCAATTTTCCAATCTGTAGGTACAGATCTATCGGTGAGCGAGTGGTTGTATATGATTGCTAAGTAGGGAGCTATTGTATCAGCGTAATCTGAAAGGAGCCTAATCGGTATACAATCTGGATCTGAAGACTTGCCCGTATCAAGCGATTTGTGTTGCTTCGCAACCCCTAAGGTATCTACTTCTAAGAAACTCATGATAGCAGCTGTTCGTGTTTCAAATTCTGGAATATTCCATTCTTCTTCCCTAGTGAAGGAATTTCGAAAAACTGCGTTCAATAACTCCGCTTTAGCGGCACAGTCGTCGGTAACAGTACCATCGGCACTGCGCAGCGAAGGTATTGACTGCGTCTTGCCGCTTGTGTACTTTACATACGACCAGAATTTCTTCGGCTTTTCTACCAAATTTCGAGACAATGTTTCGTTGTGGAACCTACTAAAGGCACCTCGCATTGAAGTCCGTGCCAAATTTCGCGCGTCTGTAAATTTTAGCCAATCTTCGGGATTTCGCGTTCTTCTGAACTTCGCATGCTTTTTCCGTTGCTTCTGCAACAGCGTTCGGACCTGTTTTGTGTGCCATGGGGGATCAGTTCCATCTCTTACCAATTTATGAGGTATGAATCTCTCAATTGCTGTTGCTACTATATCTTTGAATTTGAGCCACATCTCGTGTACATTTGCATAGTCAGTTCAGAAGGAATGGAGATTGTCTCTTAGGAAGGCTTCTAATGACACTTTATCCGCTTTTTTAAATAAAATTATTTTGCGTTTGTTTCTGGTGAATTTGGAAGAAACGGTATTGAGCCTAGCTACAACGACCTTGTGATCACTAATCCCTGTATCAGTCATGATGGTCTCTATTAGCTCTGGATTGTTTGTGGCTAAGAGGTCAAGTGTGTTTTCGCAACCATTTACAATTCGCGTGGGTTCGTGGACTAACTGCTCGAAATAGTTTTCGGAGAAAGCATTTAGAACAATCTCGGAAGATGTTTTCTACCTACCACCTGTTTTGAACAAGTATTTTTGCCAACATATCGGGGGAAGGTTGAAGTCCCCACCAACTATAACCATATGAGTGGGGTATTTATTTGTTACGAGACTCAAATTTTCTCTGAACTGTTCAGCAACTATATCGTCGGAGTCTGGGGGTCGGTAGAAGGAGCCAATTATTAACTTAGTTCGGCTGTTAAGTATTAACCTCCACCCATACCAGTTCGCACGGAGTATCTACTTCGACTTCACTTCAAGATAAACCACTACTGACAGACACAAACACTCCACCACCAATTCTGCCTAATCTATCTTTTCTGAACACCGTCTGAGGCTTCGTAAAAATTTCTGCAGAACTTATTTCAGGCTTTAGGCAGCTTTCTGTACCTATAACGATTTCAGCATCTGTGCTTTCCATTAGCGCTTGAAGCTCAGGGACTTTCCCAGCACAACTACAACAATTTAAAACTATAATTCCTACTATTCTTTCATCCAAACACGTCCTGTATTTGCCATGCACCCTTTGAGATTGCAGCCCACCCCGTACTTTCCCGAGGCCTTCTAACCAAAAAACCGCCCAGTCCACGCCACACAGCCTCCGCTACCCGTGTAGCCGCCAGCTGAGTGTAGTGAACTCCTGACCTATTCAGCGGAACCCGAAACTATACCACCTGATGGCGCAAGTCAAAGACTCTGCTGCCAACACGGTCGCAAAACCGTCTGAGCCTCTGATTCAGACCCTCCACCCGGCTCTGCACCAAAGGTCCGCAGTCGGTTCTGTCAACGATGCTGCAGATGGTGAGCTCTGCCTTCATCTCGTAAGCAAGACCGGCAGCCTTCACCAAATCAGACAGCTGCTGGAATCCAGAGAGAATTTCCTCAGATCCAAAGTGACACACGTCATTAGTGCCGACATGTGCCACCACCTGCAGCTGGCTGCACCCTGTGCTCTTCATGGCATCCGGAAGGACCCTTTCCACATCAGGAATGACTCCACCTGGATTGCACACGGAGTGCACACTGGATTTCTTCCCCTCTTTAGCCGCCATATCCCTAAGGGGCCGCATTACACGCCTAACATTGGAGCTCCCAATTACCAATAAGCCCACCCTCTGTGATTGCCCGGACCTTGAAGGCTGAGAATCATCCTCTGAAACAGGGCAGGCAGCTGCATCTGGCTCAGCCAGAGACAGTACCTGAAACCTGTTTGTCAGACGCACCAGGGAGGCTTTCTGATCAGCCTCCGGGGACGTCTTTCGCTGCCTGCCACGCCTTGGAATGACCTCCCAATCAACCACAGGCGAGGGCTCAGCCCCACTGTGGGCAGCAACCAGGACAACCACAACGGCAGACCGATCTGGGGACAGATGGGACGAGGTAGACATCCCCGTGATACCCAAGTCCGGCTCCCCACAGTGGCGCCCATTGGCAACAGCCTCAAGCTGCGCGACCGAAGTCAGCGCCGCCTGCAGCTGTAAGTGAAGGGATGCCAACTCAGCCCTCATCCGAACACAGCAATTACAGTCCCTGTCCATTCTAATCGAAGTTGAACAACAGTTACTGAAACATGAGTCCATGCCTAGATAACGCAAGGGAAACACACAAAGAGTGTATGAACTAACCTGTACAAATGCCTAACGACTGCGCTAGAATCTGCCTGAATTTACGATTACAGTAACTAAAACTCGAAATTACACCTCCTATACGAAACTCACACGCAATTTAAGTAAGAATCTACGAAGTAAACACAGAAAAGAAGCTATATACGTATCTTTCTGCGCTGTCGATGTGCGCCAACTGGGAGCTCAGGCCAAACTGGACTCCGAGAGCCTACTAGACAGACAAGTGCCACTGACGTACCAAAACAAAACAAATGCCTAACGACTGCGCTACAACCTGCCTGAATTTACGATTACAGTAACTAAAACTCGAAATTACACCTCCTATGCGAAACTCACACGCAATTTAAGTAAGAATCTACGAAGTAAACACAGAAAAGAAGCTATATACGTATCTTTCTGCGCTGTCGATGTGCACCAACTGGGAGCTCCCGAAAGCGAATGTTACGTAATGTTGACAAATGTGTAGCTGTTGTGCAACTTTATAACTTGTATTTATGCTGTGGCATCGTAGCTATCTGCACAATTTACTACATCGAAGCCAATGTTTGAGATACCTGTACACACAAGGGAAACACTGCATGAAGAGAATGAACATGGAAATTTGGTTTCTGATACTGGCAGCAAGGCAACCAGAACAAGTCAACATTTTTGTCTTTGAGGGCTGGTCCACGAAAATCTTCCAAGAAATGTATAGGAATTGGACAAGAAGTTGCTGAATATTTTAGCTCTTCTGATGGGTAGGACACCTGGCAAGACGATTTCTGATAAGCCTAACATATCTACGAACTTAATGCCATGTTTCTGCCTACTGTACTGACAAACTGATATTTTGTTAATTTTAAATCTATGTTTTAAATTATTTGCTGTTGTCAAGGAATTGATTGCATTTGTTCTTCCCATTTTGAATGTACCTCTCTGAATGTGATTCCATTTAATGCAAGCTCGTGCTAGTTGGTACAATATCTAGCATTTGAGGAGGTCACTGTTTTCTGATAATGTTGTCCTTCGCTGTTAAATGTAGTTTAATGTAGATTAATGTATGATTTAACCTGAATGCAGGGCAATCGCAGTATTTTAGATACTATAATTAAAGTTTCCAATACTGTAATCGTGCTCCCTGGCTTAACCATAAATGGCACTCAAATTTTCGTTATAGCTCCAATAGCTGCTGGAGTTTAGCAGGTTAGCTAGAATATGAGGACATACTTTAGCTTAGTATGAAGCCATCGTTACCAAGCACTTGTGGCTACTATCGATAGCAACGAAGTGATGGTCGATTGGTGAACTGTGTTGCTCTAGTTTACATGAACAATGTGTCTGATGTGTCCTGGGTGGATGGTATGCATGCTTGTTATTGTTTGTGTTAACGACATACAGGGTGTACATAAAGTACAGGAACACTTTCAATTATTTATTGCATAAGACCCAAACATTGTACAGATATCATACATATGTCATTTTGAAGAGAAACCCTGAAAGAGTTTTTTCATGTATACCGCCACAGCATAGTTTGTTAATCTGCCAATAGTCAGCACTAGTAGCAAACATGGAGAGTTCAGGTGTGAGAGCACTGTCACTGGATGTTCCTACTTGGGCATGTTGCAGCAATGGCTGATGCCTCAAATGCAATCGGACTCTCCATTCATCATTCAGCAGGATGGGGCTCCTCCCCATTTTCATCGTGATGTTCTTGGGTACCTGAACACGGAGCTGCCGCATCGATGGATCGGCCGTGCTACAGAAGGGGACAGCTGTTTCATGAAATGGCCTCTCCAATCACTAGATCTCACTCCGTGTGACATTTTTCTGTGGGGACACATTAAAGATCTGGTGTATGTACCGCCTCTGCAACATGATGTAGCAGAGCTCCAGAGAGAATACGGGAAACGACTGCCACGGTCGACAATGCCATGCTGGGATGGGTATGGCAAGAATTCGATTACCATATTAACGTCTGCTGGGTCACTCATGGTTCGCATATCGAATGTTTGTAAAAAAAACTTTGAGAGTTTCTCTTCAAAATGCAATATGTATGACATCTGTACAATGTTTAGTTCTTGTGCAATACATAATTGTAAGTGTCCTGGACTTTATGTACACCCTGTAGTTCGGTGATTAAAGTCGGTTGTAATCAAGTGTTGGACTATTCCTCTTTGTTCTTTTACTGTTAGGATAGTGAATTTCCACAGTGAAGACCCCGAGTCAAGTTTATTGCACGTATTTACACTGTGTGTGGTTATCGTGCAACATAGGTTTTGTATCCCACCTGGAAGGTAGTGCGTGGGTTTGCTCCTGAAAACTGAAAGGTTGCCCGAACGAAGGAAGTGAGTAGGAGCAGGAAAATGTAATACAAGTTGGTACTGCGAGTGAGTAAAAGTGGTTTTTTGGTGCACGAACATTTACAGAGGCATACATAACTTAGTACGTAGGTGCGAAGCTGAAGCGAAGTATCCCGGCCGTCTGCCCTTGATCAAATGGGCAGAATCTGGAGCGGAGCTTGTAGAGCTCTCCTACTCCGGCTGGAGTGCACTGTCGTCGTTGTCCGTCGTAGTGCCAACTTTAGAACTTGTATTTACGCCGTGGCATCGTAGCTATCGATACGACATCCCTCCCCCCCTGAAACGACGCACCGTCGTTGAGTAGGGTTTCCGACGGCGGGTGGAGGGACCCAGGGGCGGCGCAGCTGAGGGGGTGGACAGCAGAACTGTCGGCGGCGCTCTCCACCAAAGTAAAGTACAGTGTAAATCTGTAGCGTCATCCCACGCCACCTAGGAACAAGGCCTCACATCGTGAGTCTAAGGAGCCTGTGACGTCACGGGTAGGGGTCTGAGAAGCTAGGTACCGACACATGTGATTCGTAGCGTTTCCATTTTGTACTTTGTGCTGTTCGTGAGTGGTTATTTGATCTATACTCAGTTACGATGCCCCGAAGGTGTTGTATGCCGAATTGCAGGGGCAATTACGATAATGGACCTAAAGTCAGTGTATTTTATTTTCCATCTGACGAGAATTTAAGACGAAAATGGTTATCGGCTGTTCACAGACAATACTGGACACCGAGTAAGCACTCTGTTGTAAGTATCAGTGTATTTGTTTGGTTAGTGTGTCGTAGTTATTTGAAATGTTGTACAGCTGAACAAAATATAGTAAACAGAAGAATGTATTTATAATCTCATACCTCATTAATTTTCGTTATATGTTTTAAAGAGAACTGTATGCTTGTTTTTAGATATGTGAACTGCATTTCAACAAGGACGATATTTTAAGCAGTACCAGCATGTATGACCCGAAAACTGGTATACTCTTGACAGCACCGTTGGATCGTCGACGCTTGAGAAAAGGTGAGTTACGAAACACGCTCTTAGTAAAGTACAGTGGCATAAGAACTATCTTTATTTCACTTATATGCTGTGAGATCGGTTTCATACTTCGTTATTAATTTTTCAGATGCTATCCCATCGAAGTTGCCTGGATGCCCATCTTACTTGTAGAGTCATCAAACTGCAGTACGAGAGGACCCAGAAATTCGTAGGGGGCGTTTAGAAAATCGTGCTCTTCAAATTGAAGGGCTCGGAGAGATATAGTCGTAAGCCACAACTTTCACGAAATTGAGTTTTTCATGTTGCGGCATTCTTAACAATGTCTTCTTCACAATGAGCTCAAAACTTTCCGTGTTACTGCAACAGATGGCAGGCTATGACGGAGTGCAGTTCTATGCTGTGCCCAACGAGTTAAAATTTCATAGAGTGGCTGAGATACTAGTTACAGCGCTCCTAGCGGCAACCAACGCTAACTCGGCCGCCATGTTCTCCTTAGTCAAAACATTAGGAAAGCGTTTGTGTTGGAAGTGTGTCAGCTGTTGTGATATTATTGCAATATTTAACTTTTCTAGTTGACTTTTTTGTTACAAAATATAAAGTCAACATGCCTGCAGTGTGTTCAGCGTTCGACTGCACAAATCGCAGCGATAAAACAACAAATATTTCATATTATAAGTAAGTATATTAGTACCGAAATACGACACACGTTTTTTAATGTTTATTAAAGAGTCATTTGCATTGGAACTGTAATTATGCTTTAGACAAATGCAGGAAAGTAATTTATTTATCGTTGATTACAGATTTCCTTTAAAAGATAAGGAAATTACAAAAAGATGGGTTATAAATATGAAGCGAGAAAACTGGTTTCCTACTACAGCCAGTTACCTCTGTTCAGCTCATTTTGAAGAGAAATATATGTACCACACAAATGTCCAGAGGCGCCTTTTGTCAAAAGCAGGACCTACTATCTTTAACTTTCCACCACATTTACAAAAGCAAGATAAAGTATTACGACCACAACACAGAAAGCGATCTTTCGACAATTTGCAAGATAGTGCTGTTACAGTGACATCATTAGCACAAAGTAAGTCAATAATTTAATTTTACTCCGTGTTCTTATTACTTTGAATTACATACTTTCTATTATAATCTTATGGTATAACTCTGTTATAAACTTATGATGTAACTACATTCTTTCAGTGCCTGTCGGACCCACATCTGTTTTTGCTGACCACAATTACTGTCTACCAAGCCCTAAGAAGTTGAAAACACAATATAACAGAGTACAAGCAGAGAATGTGCGACTAAAGAAGCGGATAAAGCAAATGAAGCAACTTAGTGTACGACACAAAAGAAGAATTGTGCAGTTACAGACTTTAGTTGCTGGTTTGAGAAGAAGGCTATGTAGTTCAGTTTCTGATATGTTAAACAGTGAACATGTAGTTGGTTTGTTGAAGGAGCTATTGGAACTTCAGTGCAGTGCTAAAGTATGCCATTATTCTCAGCAAATAAGGAAATTTGCCCTGACCCTACACTTTTATTCTGCCAAGGCATAGCGACAAAAATATCGCATTTCTGCGCCCGTTACTGTTTCTAATAGTTAACCACAGCATGTTTAGAAGTTTCACCGTAATATTCTGGTGGTACCTGCTCTAATTGCATTAATTTATGGGTAACAAGTAACGTTATAGTGGATGGACAGACTTATTTGAGTTGTCTTGTAATGTTATCTACATCGAAAAGTTTAGCCATATTTCGACAAAAACATCCCTTTTTGCTGTCAGTGTACACTGAAATCACTGCTGTCTATTGCTTGTTTTAGAAAAAATAAAGCTAGTATGGGCTATTTCAAGTAAGTCAAACGCAGTTACAAGGGGGCGGGACACAGCAGACGAATGCCTTGACTAAAGAAAACATGGCGGCCAGAACTTCAATTTGCTTCAATCATGGCGGACTTATAGCCACTCTATGAAATTTTAACTCTTTGGCTGTGCCATATGGTGGTAGTTTCAGAAGATACATAGTCGCAAGCCACGGCAAAATGGCAGGTTGGTCAGCAACGTCTGAAGCGTCTTTGGGTCTTCAACACATATTTGACACAGACAGTAGTGGAAGTGAAGAGCTTTACCCTTTGGATCCTGACAGGGATGAATCTTGGCATCCATCGACCAGCAGTTCCAGCTCAGATGATGTTTCGGGAAGTATACAAAACGGTTTATTTCTGGTGATTAATTTCCTGTGGCTTGTGACTTTGTTTCTCTCAACATTGCCAACGCATTTGACATCCATCCTGTGTATTAATGATGAAACTTGATGGGCACATTTATATTACTGCTTAATGATGCAATAATGTAGTTTCAAAGACAAAAGATGTGTAAAAAATATTTTCTCATTAATGTGATTTTAGCGAAATTTAATGTTTTGTGTGGCTTATGACTATATCTCACACAAATTCTTAGACTATTTTGCTCTTCATATTATAGTTTGAAATAAGTAGAATAAATGAAGAATCACCCGAAAAACCAAAGCCTTCACGGAAAAGAAAGCGAAATATTGATCAGTGGAAGAAAAATAAAGCAAAACGTCGACGAAATGCTGGTCAGCAGTATAAGTCTTTAAGAACCACAAGGTTGTTCAGGCTGCTACTATAGGACGTCCCTTTTCTGGTTTAAATAAATGTTTCACAAAACTGCTTGGAGAGGAAGAAAACATTTTTCATTCATTTTGGGACATAGGAAACTTTAATGCCCAGAATACTTACATGATGATCTGTATGAAAATGGAACCGAAAAAGCGGAGGTTTGTTCACTATTTAAATACAAATGGTTTAATATTTTGTATATTTATTTCACTTTGTTATATTTTTCATAATTTCTTTCAAAGCTATCCAAAAAAGATTTCCAAGAAAATATCATCCAGGGATGTTACATTTTCTTATAATGTGAGGGTATGCGGAATAGAAGTCATGATCTGCAAGGAAGCTTTCCTAAGGGTTCATGGCTTACAGATACATGCATGAAGAGTGAGGAAATTGCAACATCAAATTAAGCTGGGATTTGCAGTGTCAAAAGAAGATGGAAGAGGTTTGTATGTTACTCTGTGCTATAAGTTAGGGATGTACTCAAACTGAGTACTATACAAATATTTCTATTAGGAATTGGATATAAGCCCATCTTTTTTTCTTTCAGGAAAATATGTAAACTACCCATATAAATTTCAAGACGAAGCTGTACAAAGTGTTAGAGAATTTCTCAACGCCATACCGAAATATAAAAGTCATTACAGTGGGCAACAGAACCCCAATAAAGTGTATTTGGATTGTGATCTCATAATTGCTTGCTTATACTCAGAATACTGCAAGGAAAAGCAGGATCCTGCAGTATCTGAAAGTAAATTCAGAGAAATTTTCGCATCTGAATTTAACATAGGCTTCAAACTACCAAAAAGTGACACCTGTTCAAAATGTGATGGATTTCTAATTGCAATAAATAACCCAGAATTATGTGCAGAAGAAGTCACGGAAAAGAAACAACAATATGAACTGCATCTCAAAAAGGCTGACCGAGGACAAAATATGATTGCGTATTTAACTGCTCTGGCTAAAGCAAATTCGAAAGAGTATCATGTGATAGCAATGGACATGCAGCAAACGTTTCCCACACATAAACTAACAGTTGACCCAGCATTTTACAAGAGGAAAATATGGACATACAACTATGGCATCCACATCTGTGGATCAAATAAGGGTTATATTTTTCTGTGGAGCGAGAAAGATGGAGGACGGGGTTCAGATGAGGTTGGGAGCTGCTTACTGAAGTACTTGGAGATAACTATTCCTCAGACAAAACATCTCCACATAATCACAGACAACTGCAAGGGTCAAGCAAAGAGTTGGACTATTATTGCTTTGGAAAGGTCCCTTGTTGATACCAAAAGATTTGATTCTGTCCAGCATTACTTCCCTGTGGTAGGTCACACCATGCTACCTTGCGATCGTGATTTTGGTCTCATTGAACGGCATACAAGAAACAGACGTCCAATAGCGTACACTCCAAATGAATGGACAGAAATAATAAAATCTGCGAGTCCAAAACATTTCATTGTAACTAAAATGGAAAGGGAAGACTTCAGAAGTTTGGAAAGCCTGAAGACATTGATCTCAAAACGTACAGAATCCACTCTGGAGATCCCCACTATTTCAGTGAAGCTACTCAATTTAAGTTTGAGTCTGAAGATCCCTTCAAGCTCAGTGTAAAGCACTCTTATTCAGACATAGGAGCTTTCATGTCAGTGGATATTCATGTCAAAAAGAAAGGAAGGCTAGTTGAACCAAATCTATATCAGCTGCCAATAAAGAACAGAAAGCCAATACCAATTAACCAGAAATAAATTGATGATTATGCCATACATACCTGCAGCAAATCAAGATTTCTTTCGGTCATGTACTGGAAATAACGTGTACAATGATGAGGTAGAGCAACTTCCTTGATGTAACTGTATCAATGAAAAAGTAATTTATACATCCCCAAGGATATGGTATCTATTCTGCCAGTTCATACTATTCAGGGTGATGTTCTGTTCTCTTACATTAAAGCAGTGATGCATATATTAATGTGTAAAAATTATATATTCTGCTTGCTGTGTAAGAGTATCTCAAAACTAGTTCGATGTGGCTTATGACTATATCTCTCCGGCCCCTTCAATTGCTATCCAAGAAAGTGTGGACACACATGCGAAAATGATTGATGCAATATCGTTCGATAGTTTACAACAAATGAAAACAAAGTTGAGTGAATGTGAAAAGCACAGTGACTGGGTAGTGATAAACAAATCTGACAGTGTGAACCTAGTGTTACTAAAGCATAATCCTTATCCAAGAATTTTTTGCCACGTAGTTATAAGCAGTGGTTTATTACTCAGTGTCTTCAATAATGATATTGAAGTGAAATGTATTGGAAACATGAAATTTCCCATGAAAGTAAACAACATACAGGTGGTAAGTGATGTTCTTAAGAACATTTATCTTCTGTATAACAGTTCTGAGGCTCCTGTAGATAACATTTTGTCTTTAATTGATCAGTTATTGCAAAATTTATTAGAAAAGTTGCCAGGAAACGAAACTAAAATTACATTTTTGAAGGAACAGATTTCATTTTGGAAGTGCAGAAGTTCAACTGAAGTTATTTATGATACTAACTCTATGATAATGTGGTCATTAGTACATTCTATAAGCCGACATGCTTACAAATTTTAGAGGAACACTGACAGTTTTTCTATGCCTAGTCCTAACACCCTTTAAAGGCTTTGTAGTAAACTCTCAACAAATCCTGTCATTGAGCAACAGGGTCATCAGTTTATGAGCCACATCACAAATAAAGTAGGTACTTTATCCTCAGATGATAAAACTGTGCTCCTGTTGATGGATGAAATTCATCCGAAGTCTCAGCTTGATTACAAAGCTGGAAATGTTATGGGATGTGCCTTTAACACTGAAAAATTTTTGTGTGCAACCAGCGCCTATGTTTTTATGGTTCAGAGCATGGAATCACCTTACAAGGATATGGTATCTATTCTGCCAGTTCATACTATTCAGGGTGATGTTGTGTTCTCTTACATTAAAGCAGTGATTGTTAAATTAGAAGCAGTTGGATTTGAGGTGGTTGGTATAGTAGTAGACAATAATGCAATTAATAAGAAAGCAATGTCTAAGTTTTCTACTCCTCCAGATGTGAAAATAAAGTATGATCACCCTGTACAGTCTTCTCCAAATCGCCCATTGTATTATTTTGTGGATACTGTCCATATTTTGAAGTGTATCTGCAATAACTGGTTTAACCAAAATGAGCAGATCTTGTGTTTTCCTGACTTCAGTGACAGTTTGAAGGGAGGTTTGTCTTCTGTTGGAGCACTGAAAGAATTGCACTTGATAGAAAAAGATGAACTATTGCAAATGGCAGTTCCTTAACTTTGAAGTCTCTATTTCCTAACTCATTTGAGCGCCAAAATGTCAAGTTAGTGTTGCGTATTTTCAGTGATACGATAGTTGTTGCTTTGGAAACATTTGGTTCAAAGAAAGCAATTAGCGACTGGGAAAGTACTGCAACATTCATAAAAATAATAAATCGTTGGTGGGATATTGTAAATGTAAAAACATTACTCAAGGGACAGAGGTTAAGAAATATTTTCCAAGAACCTGTGACTAGTAGATCCCATCACATACAAGAATTCTTACAGTGCTTCATCTCATGGTTATGTTCTTGGGAAGAGTGTAGTGATGAAAGAAAACTTACTCGAGAGACACATAGCGCTTTGAAACACACAACTGCTGCTTTGATCGACTTCAATGACTACTGGCTTTCTGAGAAAAACAGATCATATTCGCTGTTAGGAAAAGTACAGACAGACAGTTTAGAAGACAGGTTCGGCAAATACCGCCAGCTATGTGGGGGAAATTATCATGTTTCTCTAAGACAAGTTTTTGAAACTAAACAAAAACTAAGAGCACAGTCTATGTTTTCCCTTGTGCTTCGGTCGAAAGTAGTTGGGGATGTTGTTATTAAAACCACTGATATTTTTTCTACTCATACTGAAATTCAGAGATTAAAAGAAACATCAATACCAGAATTTTTAAATGTAGCAGTAGATGAAAATGATGTTGATGGAATAGATGAGAATACTTGGCCACTGTTGCATTACATAGCAGGTTACTGCTCACACCAAACTATTAAAAAAACCCATTGTGAATATAGTAAGGTATTCCTTACTACAGATGAAATGAAGCAGGTTGGTGATGATTTGATTATGAAAAAAAAGAGGAGGGTTGACATATCCTGTAGATGATGTAGTAGTGTGTGTGACATATGTCTATTTAACTCTACAGAAAATTCTGAAAGACCAGGAAATTTTATTTTTAGAACAGGCAAATCAGAGAAATGTACTTGTGAAGGTAGCATCCCACAACATTCCCAGCAATCTTTTTTATGGGTTTCACTATAAAAATACACACTCAATTGATTCAGTCATGAATTGCATACTGTTTTGCTGTGCAAATATTTTGCTAAATAATTACACCAAGAGGAGAAATGATGAAACTATTGTTAAAAAAATAACTGTGTACAAAAGATTGAAAAAATGTTAAATTATACTGTTTGAGGTTTGGGAAGATGATGTGAAATAAATGTTTATTTCTATTTTCTGTTTTTATTTCATGCACAGTATCCCATACATCTTGTTGGTAAATGATATGTATTGGACCCCTTCTGCTCTCTTCGATATGGTGCAGCTGTAAACATGAGGCTTTGCTACAGATTAATTTGTTACCACAAATTCTCTGTGAAACCCCAATCTCATAGAATTAGGGGAATAGTCTTTTCTGTTCATCAGTAAATATATAATTAATGCTGCTCCTGCTCTGCGGTTGACAAGTTTTTGTATATATTTTTGTCCAGTCAGTAAATTAATTATTCTCACAAGGAGAACAATTCATTGCTAGTATTAGCATGTTAGTCTGCCATCATCATAAGTAAAAATTAATCTGCAGAACAGGTCCAGTCTGTCAATACAACCAGTATTTCGGGGAGGAGGGGGGGGGGGGGGAGGACAATACATAACTTAAGCCATTCTTCATTTGAGAGAAATTGATAATGTTTTTGGAGTTTGGAATAGCAGTGCTTTTTTCCTCTGGGACAACATTAAATAGTGAATAGTAAAAGAATTTAATTGTCATTTAGCTATTGCAGCAAAAGACAGTCAAATTACAAATGTTTAAAAAGTATACAGCATGTATACAAAAATTACTTTACACAAATTAAAAAAAATGTTACAACAGATTTTCCATAAAGTAAAATATTCAAGCTAAAACGATTTGTGTAGTACATCTTACATTGAAATCATTAAGGAAATTATGGTACACTCACCGAGCAGTTATCGCTGTGATATTTACACCCATACATTCAAGTGAGTTTGGAGGATTTACCGATAACCAACTGTACTACTTGTGCTTGAATAAATCAAATAAAGCTTCTACCCATTCTAGAGGCAGTTTGTTAAACAGCTTCATACACACTACATTGCTGTTCTATGATTTAGATAATCTGCAGTCAAGTATGTGAAGATGCCTACTATTTCTAGTTCTGGCATTACTGAAGATTGGGATACCACTCATCTGCTTTCACAAATGGCCCTATAGATGACATTTTAAATTTTTACAACGCTGTAATACCCATTGCCAATGATCAGTGTATCAAATGACAAGTATTTTAATTAAAAGATGGGGATCAGTATGTGGATGGGTGAATATAAATGGATCAGTTTGTACAGTAAAAAGTAATAACAGGTTCTTAAGATATGTCATTACATGAAGCTGATGGGTGGTGTCCCATTCTTCAGTTAAACCCCAGTTCCATGAGAGTGTAAATCCTGCCTAAGCTGGTATTCTGTTAAGTTAGTCTTTGCATACAGTAGAACAGTGTAAATGTGCAAGTTTATAACAGTTAATATTTTCAAGCTGATAAACAATGGCTTACAGTGGGAAAGTTTGTCAGAGTTTGTAATAATTCTAATGTGTGGTTCCCATGTCAATTTATAATACCTAATAACTTAACACTACCTAGTCTTCTACTGGCAAATCTCTTAAACTAAGTAGTATGTAGAAGGTTCAGTGAAGTTTGGACAAGTTTCTGTACCGTAATGTTTTCTTAAGTATAAAACTGTAGATGACTGCCAAATGAGGTATCTGTCATACGAAACTAGAATTTGACATAGAGACAAGTCTCAGAGTACCTGCTTCGATTCATTGTCAGTCTTTCCAATTACGGTACCTCATTTTCAATTAAATTATGCAAGGTGACTTACACGGTGAAAATAGTGCTGCCAGAGTTATGGAATTAGAAATTCGCATTTTCAAAACGCGAGTGACGGAAATTACGAAAAAGTATTTTCACCTTTGGAGCTATAGTTTACGAAATTTGAACAATTTAGTTCTCCAGTGAGAAGGATTAGCGTTTGTTTACAGATCTATGTATAAAACACTATGAGTAGTCTACCAGGAAACTGTTTAATGTTTTCATATACGTGGCGCAGAGCCTAACAAGCCGCTCGGTATTTCAGACCCCTAGTCGTGACGTCACGAGTCGCGCTGTGAGGCCTTGTTCCTAGTGTCCACCCGCGACCCCGAATTGCTCGCAAGGGGCAAAGAAAACGCCCCGTGGAAAACCTGCCCAAGCCGCGCACCGCCACTGGGTATGCTCGGATGAGGAGGTGGACCAAGACCAACAACATCAATGAGCTACGGCGGCGGTGGCGGCGTGACGGCAGCCTCAGCGTCCATCGGTTCCGTACCGCGGAGGAACACGGCGGCAGCGGCAGCAGCGGCCAGAGGTGGGGCCGTGGCGGCGGCGAGAGGCGTCCGTCCAGTGCAGGGGACCGGACCGGCGGGGGCGACGACGGGAGGCGCGCTCTCGGAGTGAGCGGTGGGGTCGCCATCGGTGGAGTCATAGGCTGAGGCGACCGAGGCCGCGAAGTCTCCAATTCTGCCGGAAAACAACCAGCGGCAGAAAACCGAGGACGGCACAAACGGATCTGGTTCCGGTGTCGTTTGACAGTGCTGGAGGGACCAGAAATGAGAAAAAAGCCACGGCCAAGTCGGCGAAGAATGCGCTCCTGCTCCCAGTGCTGCCTGCCAGAGAAAACGCGATAGAACACCAAATCGTGCGGCGCCAAGCCAGAACGATGCGAAGCAGCAGGAGCGCGCGGCGGCAGGTGCAAAAGCTGCCGGAGCGACCGATGGGTGCGGCCATGTAGCAATTCCGCTGGGGAACGGGTGCCACGCGGCTGGGAGCTATATGAAGCAAGGAAGGTCCATAGCGCGCGCTCGCGAGAGTGCGTGGCGCACAACTTGCTCATCTGCGACTTAAACGTACGCACAAAGCATTCAGCCTCGCCGTTTGACTGGGGTGGAACGGGGCTGAGGTCAGATGGCGAATGCCATTTGCAGTACAGAACGCTGCAAACTCTGAGGACACGAATTGGGGGCCATTATCAGAGACAATAACTTCAGGAAGGCCCTCAATGCAAAAAATAGATGTCAAAGCCCGAATAGTGCTGGTAGATGTTGTAGAAGACATAGGGACAACAAAAGGGAAGTTACTGTACACATCAATAACTATCAACCAGCGGCTGTCCCAGAAAGGACGCGCATAATCAATATGAACGCGCTGCCAAGGTGCAGTAGGAGTTGGCCAGGGAAAGAAGCGTTGGCGGGGAGCAGATTGATGCTCCGCGGAAGGACGACAGTTAGCAAGCAAATTCTCAATATGTTTATCGATGCCAACCCAAGTGCAGTGACGTCGCGCTAATTGCTTCATGCGCACTATACCCCAATGAGCAGCATGCAATAATTGGAGGATTTCCGACTGCAACGAACGAGGTACAGCCACACGAGACTGATCACAGTCAGTTCGTAACAAGATCACACTGTGGTGTACTGACAAGTTGTGATATTGCGCAAAGTAACGTCGAACAAGTGGATCACGAATCTGCGTAGCAGATTGAGGCCATTGAGTGCGAAGATACCGCAAAAGAATCTGCAAAGAAGAATTGGCGGCTGTAGCGGAAGCAATGCGACGAAAATCCACTGGAAAACCATCAGCTAATTCCTTATCCTACGAATCAATGAACATGCATGACAATTCAGAAGAATCAAACATTTCGTCAGCCGAGACAAAGCATCAGCATTGCCATGCTGGGCCATAGGCCGAAACAAGGTTTCGCAATTGTAATTAGACAAAAACAAAGACCAACGTTGCAACTTTTGTGCAGTATGGGCCGGAAGTGGCTTTGACGGGTGGAACGACGACGTCAAAGGCTTGTAATTGGTGACCAAATAGAACTTGCGACCGTACAAATAACCATGAAACTTTGTCACTCCATAGACAATAGCTAAAGCTTCTTTCTCGATTTGAGAATAGTTTTCCTGGGCAGAACTGAGCAACTTAGACGCAAAAGCGATCGGGCGATCGACAGAATTAATGCGGTGCGAGAGAACCGCTCCGATGCCGTGAGAAGATGCATCGACAGCCAAAACAACTGGTTTGGAGGGATCGAAAGGAATCAAACAGCGGTCACTCAACAAAGCAGATTTGAGCTTGTGGAAAGCAGTGTCACATTCCGAAGACCAAACAAAAAGAACGTTCTTAGGCTGAAGACGTTGCAAAGGCGCTGCAATCTGCGCTGCATTTGGTATAAACCGAATATAATAAGTGATTTTGCCCAACATAGACTGAAGTTCTTTCAAATTCCTGGGCGCCGGCAAGTCTCTGATCACACTGAGATGTGACGGCGAGGGGTAGCTACCCTGTCCGTTAATCGTATGTCCTAAATACTGAATCTCAGTTTGAAAAAATTTGCACTTCTCTCTGTTACATTTTAGCCCTGTCTGCAAAAGTACAGTAAATAAAGCACGCAAATTCTGCAAATGTTCGTCAGGTGTGAGACCTGATACAGTTATATCGTCCAGATAATTGGAACAACCAGGGACAGTGGCACACAACTGCTGCAAATAAGACTGAAAAATAGTAGGAGCCGAAGCGCAATCGAACGGAAGGCGGCAAAACTTGAACAATCCAAGGTGGGTGTTTATCGCAAAATAGCGCTGCGACTGTTCGTCGAGCGGAATCTGAAAGTATGCGTCCCGTAAGTCAATCGCCCTACCCCCATGAACCATGGATAATGCCGTAGGTGGGGAGGCTTGCGTGCCTCAGCGATTCAGATGGCCGTACCGTAGGTGCAACCACAACGGAGGGGTATCTGTTGAGAGGCCACACAAACGTGTGGTTCCTGAAGAGGGGCAGCAGCCTTTTCAGTAGTTGCAGGGGCAACAGTCTGGATGATTGACTGATCTGGCCTTGCAACACTAACCAAAACGGCCTTGCTGTGCTGGTACTGCGAACGGCTGAAAGCGAGGGGAAACTACAGCCGTAATTTTTCCCGAGGGCATGCAGCTTTACTGTATGGTTAAATGATGATGGCGTCCTCTTGGGTAAAACATTCCGGAGGTAAAATAGTCCCTCATTCGGATCTCCGGGCGGGGACTACTCAAGAGGACGTCGCTATCAGGAGAAAGAAAACTGGCATTCTACGGATCGGAGCGTGGAATGTCAGATCCCTTAATCGGGCAGGTAGGTTTGAAAATTTAAAAAGGGAAATGCATAGGTTAAAGTTAGATATAGTGGGAATTAGTGAAGTTCCGTGGCAGGAGGAACAAGACTTTTGGTCAGGTGAATACAGGGTTATAAATACAAAATCAAATAGGGGTAATGCAGGAGTAGGTTTAATAATGAATAAAAAAATAGGAGTGCGGGTAAGCTACTACCAACAGCATAGTGAACGCAATATTGTGGCCAAGATAGACACGAAACCCATGCCCACTACAGCAGTACAAGTTTATATGCCAACTTGCTCTGCAGATGATGAAGAAATTGATGAAATGTATGATGAGATAAAAGAAATTATTCAGGTAGTGAAGGGAGACGAAAATTTAATAGTCATGGGTGACTGGAATTCGAGAGCAGGAAAAGGGAGAGAAGCAAATATAGTGGGTGAATATGGATTGGGGGGGAGAAATGAAAGAGAAAGCCGCCTGGAAGAATTTTGCACAGAGCATAACTTAATCATAGCTAACACTTGGTTCAAGAATCATAAAAGAAGGTTGTATACATGGAAGAATCCTGGAGATACTAGAAGGTATCAGATAGATTATATAATGGTAAGACAGAGATTTAGGAACCAAGTTTTAAATTGTAAGACATTTCCAGGAGCAGATGTGGACTCTGACCACAATCTATTGGTTATGAACTATAGATTAAAACTGAAGAAACTGCAAAAAGGTGGGAATTTAAGGAGATGGGACCTGGATAAACTGACTAAACCAGAAGTTGTACAGAGTTTCAGGGAGAGCATAAGGGAACAATTGACAGGAATGGGGGAAAGAAATACAGTAGAAGAAGAATGGGTAGCTCTGAGGGATGAAGTAGTGAAGGCAGCAGAGCATTAAGTAGGTAAAAAGACGAGGGCAAGTAGAAATCGTTGGGTAACAAAAGAAATATTGAATTTATTTGATGAAAGGAGAAAATATAAATACGCAGTAAATGAAGCAGGCAAAAGGGAATACAAACGTCTCAAAAATGAGATCGACAGGAAGTGCAAAATGGCTAAGCAGGGATGGCTAGAGGACAAATGTAAGGATGTGGAGGCTTATCTCACAATGGGTAAGATAGATACTGCCTACAGGAAAATTAAAGAGACCTTTGGAGAAAAGAGAGCCACTTGTGTGAATATCAAGAGCTCAGATGGAAACCCTGTTCTAAGCAAAGAAGGGAAAGCAGAAAGGTGAAAGGAGTATATAGAGGGTCTATACAAGGGCTATGTACTTGAGGACAACATTATGGAAATGGAAGAGGATGTAGATGAAGATGAAATGGGAGATACGATACTACGTGAAGAGTTTGACAGAGCACTGAAAGACCTGAGTCGAAACAAGGCCCCGGGAGTAGACAACATTCCATTAGAACTACTGACAGCCTTGGGAGAGCCAGCCCTGAAAAAACTCTACCATCTGGTGAACAAGATGTATGAGACAGGCGAAATACCCTCAGACTTGAAGAAGAATGTAATAATACCAATCCCAAAGAAAGCAGGAGTTGACAGATGTGAAAATTACCGAACTATCAGTTTAATAAGTCACAGCTGCAAAATACTAACGCGAATTCTTTACAGACGAATGGAAAAATTGGTAGAAGCCGACCTCGGCGAAGATCAGATTGGATTCCACAGAAATGTTGGAACACGTGAGGGAATACTGACCCTACGACTTATCTTAGAAAATAGATTAAGGAAAGGCAAACCTACATTTCTAGCATTTGTAGACTTAGAGAAACCTTTTGACAATGTTGACTGGAATACACTGTTTCAAATTCTAAAGGTGGCAGGGGTGAAATACAGGGAGCGAAAGGCTATTTACAATTTGTACAGAAACCAGATGGTAGTTATAAGAATCGAGGAACATGAAAGGGAAGCAGTGGTTGTGAAGGGAGTGGGACAGGGTTGTAGCCTGTCCCCGATGTTATTCAATCTTTATATTGAGCAAGCAGTAAAGGAAACGAAAGAAAAATTCGGAGTAGGTATTAAAGTCCATGGAGAAGAAATAAAAACGTTGAGATTCGCCGATGACATTGTAATTCTGTCAGAGACAGCAAAGGACTTGGAAGAGCAGTTGAACGGAATGGACAGTGTCTTGAAAGGAGGATATAAGATGAACATCAACAAAAGCAAAACGAGGATAATGGAATGTAGTCAAATTAAGTCAGGTGATGCTGAGGGAATTAGATTAGGAAATGAGACACTTAAAGTAGTAAAGGAGTTTTGCTATTTGGGGAGCAAAATAACTGATGATGGTCGAAGTAGAGAGAATATAAAATGTAGACTGGCAATGGCAAGGAAAGCGTTTCTTAAGAAGAGAAATTTGTTAACATCGAGTATAGATTTAAGTGTCAGGAAGTCGTTTCTGAAAGTATTTGTATGGAGTGTAGCCATGTATGGAAGTGAAACATGGACGATAAATAGTTTGGACAAGAAGAGAATAGAAGCTTTCGAAATGTGGTGCTACAGAAGAATGCTGAAGATTAGATGGGTAGATCACATAACTTATGAGGAGGTATTGAATAGAATTGGAGAGAAGAGGAGTTCGTGGTACAACTTGACAAGTAGAAGGGACCGGTTGGTAGGACATGTTCTGAGGCATCAAGGGATCACAAATTTAGCATTGGAGGGCAGCGTGGAGGGTAAAATTCGTAGAGGGAGACCAAGAGATGAATACACTAAGCAGATTCAGAAGGATGTAGATTGCAGTAGGTACTGGGAGATGAAGAAGCTTGCACAGGATAGAGTAGCATGGAGAGCTGCATCAAACCAGTCTCAGGACTGAAGACAACAACAACAACGTGAAACAAAGATCAGGGTACTTAGTAAGACAACAGAATATCAGGTTTTGTACATACAGAGAGCAGTTACGTTTTATGCATGCATATGTCATAACATACACATGTTACAAATATCAGTGTTCTTAGGAAACAAGACAACTGGATGTTACATCATAATTATTACAAATAATCAGGACTTAATACGAAAATATACTAAGATTTTAATTTAGTTTCGTATTAAGATTCATGCGAAGAGTATAGTCATATATTAATAAAAAGGATTTAAGTTTTGTTATGGATACTTTCCCTTTGTTATTCCTTATAGAGTTCAGCAGTTTATCATACCATATCTGGCCATCAGTGAATGGACTAAGGTCTACTGTTTTTATTTTAGTTCTCTGTTTATAGTAGCAATATTTCTTTCTTGTATTACAGACGTGTAGCAGAGAACTTTAATGATTTGCTTTGTTGTGTCGCAAAAATGTAGTTAATTTGTAGAGACACAGTGAGTAGACAATGATGTATTTAAGGTGTACAAAGATTTCTGTGAAGGAATCTCTGTAAGCGATTACATGGATAATCCAGATTGCTCTTTATTGCTGTGTTAATATTCTGTTCATATGTATGTTAGCAGCACAGCCCCATATCTCTAGCCCATAATCAATCTGTGCATATGTGTTTAATGTCTGATTGGAAATGACTTTTGATACCTGGGTAATTAGATGTAACGAAATACATAATAAATAATATGTTATAAAATCGTTATGGTTTACCTATTGTAGATTTTCATATAGGTAAATACCTAGAAATCTACAATCTTCTGTGTCTACTGCTTCAATTCCAGCTAGATTATTAGCGGCAGTTTGGAGTGAATTTGCAAGTTTAAATGGCAGTAACCATGATTTGCTGATATTAACCTTCAAAACACTATCCTGCAAATAAGTAGTTACTTTAGATAGGCCCTCAACTGCAACCAGTGTTAACTCATCATTTTGTTTGGCAATAAATAACAGTGAGGTATCATCTGCAAAGGTTACCCACTGCAAGACGAGTGTTGGCTCAATACAGTGTCTCTCGTAATAGTCATCAGACGGGCAATCAGAAGGCGAGATATAGATACAGAAAAACAGAGCAAGCGCTCTCCGAATATGGAGGTGACTGGATACGTCTTGGTTACATTTAGAGGAAATTTTAGAACACAGAACGATAACTTATGTCACGGTCGCATGGATGGATCTGACATAAAATCGAAAGAAATGCGAAAACTGATTAGCGCATAGATATAAACTAACCTAATATACACCGAAATGCGGTGAAAATGAGAACGTACTTGTTTATCTTCTGGTTCGCAGGGGGGAATTTGTACATGGAGTCAAGTATGCGGCAACAAGAGGAATGCAGGAAAACGATGACATTGAAGCGAGCGGAATAAGGAAGGCAGTCAATTTTTTCTCGTTGAGTTCGTATTATAGTGTATGTCTACTGAGGTAGCAGTGATACAAGCGAGTTGAATACTGTATTTGATGCTTTTCAGGAGGACCGAGAATCATTCACGTCTAAACTTACTCACATCTGTGTTAAATGATACCAGAGGGTGTACAGGATGATCGATTGAGACAGAGCTGCGAATAGGTACGATTCAAACATTGACTCATTTATTCTAGAGAAGGACAAGTTGCTGAAGGTAGATTTTTTTTCAGTATGCTATTTGGATGCTTTAGTCACGTGATATAGCCAGCGTTATAGTCGTATGCGGCTATGTGTTCGGTATGTGGTTTAAAGCACTGTCTACTTGCGATCGTTAACAGTGAACCCGTCGGTCATCAGAGGACTTACATCTCATGTGTGATGAAATTTGACACATTCCTCTAAACGCACTTTGATTTACGCGATCCCCACCCTGTCGCATGCTTGGTGTAAAATCGAGACTTCAGCGTCATAACTAAGTTAGCTGTGGGTATTTGTGAGGGGCTGTAATCATTGTGTACACACTTACCCGACAGACGGGTGTTTACAGATTTGGTGACGGGGTGACTTGTAATTTTCACATGTTGGACGCTGCTTTTATGCGTATCTGTTTGCTTGTAGGATGTACCGGCTGATAATAACTATAATTTTTATATAGACCTGATGGAGTAATAGTATTATTTCTGACTCATGATCTGGTGTGATCATTGGGCACTAGACGTATCTGCAGGGCTATATTGGGCTCGTATCATAGAAAGGAAAAGTTTTACGATTGGGCTAGAGATAGCTCAGCGTAGGGTGACCGGGGACAAGGATGTACGTCTGACAGGACGGAAAAAGTAAGCGATCTAAGATTATTGGCCGTTTTTAAGTGCTGAACGTTCTAGTCTTAGGAGTGTGTGCGTGTTTATGTTCTCTCTCTCTCTCTCTCTCTCTCTCTCTCCCTCTCTCTCTCCTACCGGAACCTTCGATGCACCGATCATGGACTCTAGAACAATACTTTACACATGATAGATTGGATGATTTACTTACAAATGTATCGAACTACGTTGTGTATAAATATCGCTCCGTTCTTGTTCTTCTTAACTGTATGCTATTAAATTAAGGCACCTTCAGATCTGTTACTATAGATCGATATGGTGTGCTAAGTTCCAAGATTGGCTACATTTCGAGAAATGTGATGCACTTGGATGAGGGGTTAGGACTAAGAAAGCTCTATTCAGTCAAGAGAGGTGGAGTGTAGCTGTATTCGTATTCTCGGTTGAGGAATAACTGGGTAGCGATGTTGCGGGGTAGGTTGGTCAATGCTGAGGTAAGGATGGTCTTGTAACGTAAGAGGACTAGATAGCTCTGTGACCGCCATACGCAGAGAGATTGATTGAGTACAATGCACGAGGTCTTAGAAATATGTATAGCGTTGTCTGGTATAATTTGATCGTCTTTATGTGTTCGAGAATTAAGTGTGAATGGACGTGCTGAGCAGTCATCTATGAATGTTCGCAATGATACTTGCAACGTAGAGGATGTATGGTTTAGTTATGATACTGAAATTGCCCGCATCTCGTGGTCGTGCGGTAGCGTTCTCGCTTCCCACGCCCGGGTTCCCGGGTTCGATTCCCGGCGGGGTCAGGGATTTTCTCTGCCTCGTGATGGCTGGGTGTTGTGTGCTGTCCTTAGGTTAGTTAGGTTTAAGTAGTTCTAAGTTCTAGGGGACTTATGACGACAGCAGTTGAGTCCCATAGTGCTCAGAGCCATTTGAGCCATTTGATACTGAAATTAAGAAAACAAGTTGTCACATGATCGGCCAGTGTTGGACTAAATGTAAAATTTTTCGCGATATCAGCTGTGATGGATAATATTACAGTAGATCGGTGGTGTCTTATCCATCGCATCTGTGCATTGGGTACGACATAATCATTGACCGACAATACTTGCTTGAGTTGGGGGACAAATTTTGGTTGATGGACTGCAACTTCCGGGGTTTCTAGCACCAAAAACGGTGATACCGTACTTGTGTGCAAAAATGACCAATCACTAGAAATGGAATGCAGGGTTATAAACTATTTGGTCACTGTGACATATGAGTTTAAATGTAGAGGTGGTCAATCACTTTCGAGGGAAGTCGCTACAATGCCAGCAGGGTCTTCTAGTTTCCTTGTGTTGTGGCTGTCCTTTATTTAAAATCATTCAATGTTATGCTATCGACTGTAAGAATATGATTTACAAGGTGCAAGGTACAGTTTCCTGTGAGAGGCCATGCATCAGTCCGTGTTAATGTCTGTTTAGAATCAGACAATGACATCGAAGTCGCAGCAGAAAGACGAAATGCTTGGCAGTGTGCAAAAGCGTGTTAGAAAACACTGTTTAAGCAAGGGCCAAAGGCAGCTTCTCATTCACTTAGAGTATGGGTGATCAAACATTAAAGGGGTATCTGCAGCGTGTTTTAATATGATCTTGTTCATATAGTCATCTGTAGTTTGAGGTGTCGGACTTGGCGAGCTGTTAGGAATTCTTGGATGGCCACTCTCTGAGTTATTCGGGGGGAGTATTGTGAATTCCGTTTGTATGCGCTGGAGGTGGATCACATTGGTGCCTTCGTGACTTTTTCACTGTTTGATGGTAGAGGATAAAGGTGACAGGGTGTTGAGGATTCCGGCAAATGGTCAAAAACAAGGTCCTGTTGTAGTAACTGAGATCGTTCTGTTTATAGACAGGTTGCAGAAGGTAATAGATATGTCTTTCTCCGACTTAAATTGCAGAGATCAGATGGGTGAAGATAAATGCATACTCATCTATGCTTAGAAAGCGAGAATGCTTTTTTATTATTAAGTGAGTTTTGGCAGGAGTGAATATGGTTTTATATATGCGAGTGGAAATTGTCAGCAAAGTGTGAATGACGTCGGGTTCACTGGCTGGGGGAGACACTGTTTACATGTCCTGCTGGAAATGCAAGGGGGAGATAGAGATCTGCGCTATTCAGGAATCCATTTGTGCACTGTATGTTGTCAGACAATAGCTGGAGAGCAGGTATAGGGAGAGCCCACTTCAGCATTCTGGTCCTGGGGCTGAGTGGACAGCTCTTTAGATGGACAGCTATGTGGCTTTGACATGCCGCTGGCGGCGTTCGGACACTCTCTTTGTAAGGCGCTATGGGATTAGTTTGAGCATTTAGTACTTGTTTCGGTGGTTATTGGATTAAGAACTGTAATATTGAAGGTCATGTCCTCAGCGGGACCGCTTTGTAATTGAGTAAGTGTGTTTACGTATTTGGAGATATGTTTCGCAAATGGTGATGTTAAGTTGATGGCGCAGTTTAGCTACCACTGTAAAGAAAAAAATAGCTGTCTGCTGCTGAAAGAAAGAAAGAAAGGGGCAACCTTGCCCCCAGACCTGATGGATAAGTTATTAGTTAAGAGCAAGTGATAGTTGAATGATGCTATGTGTTCGGATATAGGAGTCTCTAAACGGCGAGGCGAGATTTTTTTATGTGGAAATTTATGCAATCTATAGATAGTGGTATTCGACCGCTAGTGACAACAGTTAAGAGCGGAAAACTAGGTACAAATCTAGCGCTGGAAGAATGTTCCGGCAATGGCAATACAATTTAGTTCAAGGTGGAGGTGGTAAATATGGACCAGGCTTTGAATATTGGTGTGAGTGTCGTATGTGCTTGATGCTCTGTATAAAAGTTTGACTCTTTAATTGCGTTTGGTATTTCTGTGTGTCTGTAAAATTAATTTTACTGTTGAAAGTGCGAGAAAGATGAGTTGATTGGTGTTTAGATAGAGGCTACGTTTGTAATTCGAAAAGAGGGGATGAGAATGGTAAATTGATTGATGGGCATGATTTGTGGGGTGATATATGAGTGTCAAGATAGGGTTGAAGACGTTTGCGTATGTTGATGGTGGGATGTGTGTGAGGTTAGGTGCGGTGGGACGTGTAAATTAGATCTTATTTTTTTAAAAAAATGTTGTAAAGTAAGAATAATATTGAGAAGGTTTTAGATGGCTGGTCAAGCGACGAGGTGAGAGCAGGGACGTGTAGTTATGTTTAGTTAAACGGCCATGTAATGTCGTGTGAGGAGCAATGCGCAGTGTGCTACAGTGTCATAGGAGGTAAAGACATGAGCTGCTACAATGTGTCTAGCGTATGGAGGCTGCGCTTTGGAATTATGATACGTTGATATAAAGTTGACTTTCGCCCGCGTTCGGTGGTCGCGGCTCGGGATTGTGAAGGATTACGGTCCTGGATGGACGTATGTGTGTGCTTTGACCGCTGACGAGCGCGTTGACCGCGCCAACTCACGCTTGCGGAAGTCGAGCAGGGGCTGTGCGAGGTCTGATATCAGACGGATGGGTGGCTTCACGATCCTGTGGGCAGAGTGCGGAGTGGGGGCTACCTGCGCACGTCTGCTGAGTTATTTTGCGAGCAGCTCTGCAGGCTCTGCCATGCGTTATTAGAATAGTTTACGAGTACTGAGCGTAGCTACACATCTGTGTGAGGTATTATTTAGTAGCAGTTTGCCATAGTGTGTACTGAAATTATGATTGGGTGCGTGTCTGTGGGCTGTGCAACATGGCCAAGGGCACATCTGGGACTGATGTTTTGTGATAGCTTGATAGATACACTGTATGGTTAAATAAGTTGTTCGAAAAAGTAAATATAGTATTCTCAATGATTACACGCGCCTGCAGCGCAGATCAGAGTCACTGGTTTTCCGTCACCATCTCGGTTGCATGCGAGTAGTAAATGTTTTCCCGGCCGCGTTAATCGTGTGTGTCAACGAGCTATGAGCTACTCTGACAATAGACATGAAGGCAGGTCCAGACCTGAGACGCTGGCGGTATACACGAGAAGAACAATGCAGCTTTCACATGTGTCGGCTGTCACGAGCGCTCGGAAGCTGAACTTGGCTGGAGACTCTGGAACACCCTTCCCTGCCGACCGCACGCGCGCGGGGCCTGCCTTGGAGCGTAATCTAGGCGCATAGGCGATATCAGTTTCTCCGGTGTTAGGCGCGAATGCGACTGTGTTGAAGTCATGTTTGGGGGGGAGGCCGAGCAGAGACTTTTGGTCGGTTTGGCTGCTGTGGGTGTTTAGGCGCGTCTGTTGCACTATTTTGAGAGCATGTCTGTGCACTGTGCTGTGCTTTATTTGGAGAATTTAAGAGTACAGAGCTCGTCTGCTGATATTGTGTAATGCATTATTTAAAAGCTGTTTGCTATTTTGTGGTGAAATTAGGAGCTGCTTACGTGTTTGTGGGCTGTGTTAGATGACCACTGTCGGATCAGTGTGGGTGTTTTGCAACAAATATACTCCTCTACTAAATAAAAGGGCTTGAAATAAATAGAGTGCAGTCCTTCCTTACTTCCCCGAACAGCACAGCGCAGTCTGAGCTGTTTTAGCGCAATAACGGTAATCTAGTCAGACTGTGAGTGAGTCGACAAATAACTGGTCAAATTTATCTGTAGAGGACTTACAGGTCTGGATTGGAATGAATATCTTGATGGGTGTGGTTGTGTTGCCAAGTGTAGTGCACTACTGGAGTTCAGAAACTGCCTTATGTCAGCCTTACATATCGAAACCTATGAGAAGTAAAAGTTTCAAAAAGATATGTTGCAAATAAATAAAGTACACTCGTTCCTCCTTCCATCTGCCTATGCACTGAAATTATTTCCGAAAATTAGCAGTTGTTTGGCTATTTGGACGTAAATGTTGTGTATTATTTACGAGCGGTTCCCATGTCTGTAAGCTGTGCTATGAGTTATTTTTAACTGTTTACAATTAGCAAGCGTGTGTCTAGAACATTATAAATGAGTTATGTAGGAGTGTTTTGCAGATCTGTATGGTGTGGAACATGTTGGTGTGATACATATACTCCATTCCTAAATAAAGTAAATTATTTCCTCCATCCATGGGCCTAGTGCAGGGTGAGTCCGTTTACCCGAAGTGTGTACGAAGAGGTTGAGTGCTGGTGGCTTAGTTTAGCGGTGATGAGCTTGGTTTGCAACAATTTTCTTAGGTTGGTGGCGGAAGCGCCAGTGAGCTTTGTTTAATGGCAGATTTCAAACTTGGTGCTGGTTCCTAGGAGGACGTGGCGGTCGGGTTGCTGAGGTTAGTACAAGTGCCCTTTATTTACAACAATTTTGTTAGGTTGGTAGAGAAAGCAGAAGTGACCTTTCTTTACTGCCAGAATTCAAACTCGGCGCTGGTTCCTAGGAAGAGGTGGCCGTCTGGTCCTCGAAAATTAGTTGAAATTAGGTAGTTGAACACCTTTGCATACGTATATGAAATTGAAAATCGCATTATCTAATATGATTAAAATCGAAATGGTATTAAGTGCTTAGGTATTTACAGAAGACTATGTCCGTTCGCGTGTATGGAGCGTGTGTGACGTAAGCGGGGCGGCGGCGCAGCGATTGTACAGTTATTACGCGCGCGCGAGTCAATTAGCGAGCGTTCTAGTGCGGACCAAACGCGCTGTTATATAGTCATGGCGGATTCCAGTATAGAGCAAACTTTGCCACCAAAAGTGTAGCCTGCGTTCTCACTCGCACAAGGACACGTGGTGGACGGTGAGTGGTCGGCATCAACAGTTCTGAACGTGCCCAGGAAAACAACTTTGGCGCCAAAAGTGTGGCAGGGAACGGTCGACCGTTGTGTGATTCAGTTCTGAAGCAAACAATTTTGTCGGGAAACGTGCAGAGGAGACGAATACACGTGGTGAAAGGACAAGGGACCGCTGTGACGTCAAACTCGGCAAGTTCCAGCGTGTCCAGCGAAGACATGTTTACGACGTGGGAGCGATCGCTGGGCTTGTACCCCAGCGTACCGGCAGTCCAGCGCGGGCGGCCGCCTCACGTGACAGGCGTCGGCAGTGTCTGCGCGCTGGCCAGGGGGTGGCGAGGATTTGAACTAATTCAGTTGGAGCGCGGACGTCGTGGTGACTGCACTGCGATATCAAAGACGTGTGTGCTTACTGTGTTGGAGAACAAGTGATGACCGTACTGCTTGAAATAAAGTCTTCAGTCCCTTCCCCCATGCAAAATCAAAGGACGTGACTTACGTTACTATAAGTGCAGTTTATTATTTGACGCAATTATGATGGGCTACCAGTGAAAAAAGATAAGTGACGGAGAAAGCTCGTACGTGTGATCAATTATGGTGTTGGGATTTGAACTTGTGATAGATTTTTGTTATGGATGTAAGGAAAACGGCTTTCTCGCCGAGAAAATCGGACATCTTGAATAAATAATAAATGATAATAATAAATAGAAGTACAGTTTTCGAGACAATATCGTGTTGGAATCTGAATTTGCCACAATTTTCTAGTGGAGGTAGGCCTATAATAAATAATAATAATAATAATAATAATAAATGATAATGAATGATAATAAATGACAATGAATGATAATGAATGTTAATAAATGATAATGAATAATAATAAAGACAAGTACGGTCTTTGCATGCATTATGCTGTTGGAATTCAAACTTCCCGCCATTTTTTTTTCTGGAGGCTTAGGTTAGTGGATGTAGCACAATTGGCCTATTTTCCCACCAAAATTCAAACTTCCCGCCATTTTTTCTTGAGGTTAGGTTAGTGGACGTAGCACAATTGGCCTATTTTCCTGCCAAAATCCGCCATCTTGGATGATGTCATGGGATGTTGCCAAGTCTACATGCCGCCATCTTGGATGACGTCATCGCCACCATCTTGAATAAATTTGGCAACAATGTAGAGTGTGCTGGCATGAACCTTGCCCTACTACTAGTGTACTGATGTCTGCTTCCTGAATTGTGCGGGCACACCAGGGAATGAGCAGGGACTGAACACTCCAAAGCGCTGAGTTACAGGCACCAGACATTTTGTCAATGTGAAAGTCCGTATAACACTTAGCCTTTTGTTTTAAAGTGAAGTGAAAGTAAATTAAACCAAATTAAAAAGAAAATTAAATTTAGCATACATATATTTTACAATAATTCGTTATTGAATGGCATCGGAAGATGAATTTGTAAGCTGGTCAGTTGTATAAGTTTTCTCCTTTGATGTGTAGGTCATGGTTGAGCTATCATCCATCTCCATAGCTGCGGTGGTCTTGGGCTCCTGATAACTGTCTCCGTCACTACTTCTCGAACCAATTTATTTCTCTTCCCTCAGTCTCCTATTCCATGAAAGCATCATAGCACTGGTATTCTTTCTAGGTATATTTAACCTTTGCACATTCATTCATGATTCATATGATTCATGTGTTAGTTCTTTCAAAGCCACAATGGAAAACAGGAGACATAGATAACAACTATTTTTTGTTTTATTACATTAAAAATAATGTTTATTGTAATATAATAAGGTGTATCATAATAGCTATTACTAGTTTTCTTAAATAACAGAGGGCATGAAAGTAAACATTTTTCTTAATAAAGCAATGTCTAGTAATGCATTGTTTTGAATTTGCAGTGGGATGAAGGAAACTCTGTGTTGTAATAAAAATGAAGGCTGGACTGCATAGCAAATGTGTGTGAAATATGGGGCATGATCTCAGCAAAGGCACATCATGCACATGTGTTCCAGCTGTTTTCTTTCTATAAAATTATTATAATTAAATACAATGAAAATTGTATTATTTAAATTCGTAGCTACAGCAATCTACTCTGAAAATGTGTGTGAAAATCAGAATTGAGAATGCAGAAAGTGAGCTCAGAAAAAATTGTGTATTGGAAGCTGTAAATTTACTTATCAGTCAGTTCTGTATTAATGAGCCTGTCGTTCCCCACTTTCGTAGAAAAACGATATGAATATGTCCCTCTTTAAAAGACTGATAGAAAAGCGGGGAACAAGCTGCTACAGTCCTCTTTCCACTTTCTTCACCAAAATTTTGCCCTTGCCAACATATTTGTGCTTTTTTTAACACAAGACATTCTAAATACTTTTATCCAGTCTCTCTTTGTTGCAAAGCCTTCAAACTCAGCATCTCCGTCTCATGTCCACTGTCTATGTCTCTCTCCCACTGTCTCTTATTCCTCCTATTGATACCATTGATAAACAGTATGCCTCACTGCCACTGTCTCCACTCTCCCTTAGAGTCTCCCATTTTGTCTTTCTTAGCCACTAACACTGTCTGCACCATACCTCGGCAGCTCGAAAATTAGGACAGGGGTCCAAGTAAATATTACCCCTACTCCCACATGTTTAAAATTTAGATACAAAATTTACCCTCCCCTATAGTAAATGTTTAAAGTTCAACAGTCTTGGACAGCCTAGAACACCCTCCCCCCAGAAGCCTATGTATGATGTCCAGTCATCTCTGTTTAATTTCCACTGTCTCCTCTCTCTTTTCCTGCCACTGCTTGAATCTTCATCTTTTACTGGTACTGTCTCTCACTGACCATATGTACCTCCTAGTAGGCCGACAAGGGCGGTGCTGGTGCATTTTGTTAGTGTGGGGTGTCTACATCAGGGGCAAGCATACATTTGGGGGCAAAGATATTGTTCTCTTTTTATTGACAGGTCTTTAATCTATGGTTCTGCTACATGGATTATGACCACCTGGAAATAATCTTTCCTTTTGATTGACAGCTTCTTAACCTATTGTCCCCCCACCCCTCCCTCTCCCCCACCTCCACCCAACTCCTCAGGAAACTTCCAACCCTAACCCCTCCCTCACGCTGATATAGGTACGCTTTCAGATCTGAGTTACTGAACAGCCCACTCTCACTCTGTGAATTTGATGGACTACTTAACTAAATTGATCAATTAATTAACCCCTTCCCCTCTGGTAAACACCCCAATCGCCTCCCTCCCCTTCACCCCTTCCCATGCCTCGAAACTGACAACTCTGTGGTACAGAGGAAGCATTTGAAGGGAGGAAATTCAATTATGAAGCAGAGGGTATATTGTTTATGTGTAAAAAATTCAGTTTGCAGGGATTGGATCTCTCTTTTCATCATTCTCCACTGTTTGAGAAGATGCAGGTCTTGAAAATATATTGAAAAGAGGTAATTAAACCGATTACTTTTCTTTTCATCCTGATCGTGCAAGGAATACCTTCATGAAACACCCATCACAAATAATTACATTGTTAAAAATCGGTCGATAGCGAAGCATGCACCATCCGACTTTCCTGTCCATTGGGCCACGCCCAATGCTGGCTCATGCCACAGCACATGCAGCTTATTTGGGGGTCTGCAAAACGACACGACAGATGTAGGTGTTTGCTTGGCCAGGCGACTGACAGACCGGATGTAACGCTAATCCGCGAATAAAAACATCCAAGAAATTCCTGTTGAAACACATGCTCTTTCTCTGTTTCTCCTTGTGTCCTGCTGGCTCTGCATGTGCCCTTGTTCACAGTCGGACCAAACCGCAAACGAAGCAGCTTTTATCTGGTAAGTAGCTGTGGAATACTGACACATGCGAAAACACTGTCCTTCCAGGGCAAATTCCTGACTGAGAATGGATTCCGCCATGAGCTCTAAGCTGCTGTCTGTGCTGGAGAGAAGGGATCTCACAACAAGAAATTCAATTATATAGCATAGGATATACTGTCTATTTATAAAATTCAATTTCCAGGGGCTGGATCTCACTTTTATTTGTTAGGGGAAGCTCACATCAAGCAGCTACATGTCCTAATTATGTAATTACACCATGGCAGACTGAAGGTGTCGTCTTATTGGAAAATTTTCCTGTGTGCAGTCACCTTGACACACAGGGATCGACTGAGATAGTGCACAGTGCCACCACCAGAGGATGTTCCATCCCCCCCCCCCCTACCCTTCGCCAGTCCCTCCCCATCAGTTCCAGAAAAAAATTGGTAGGAAAAAGACTCACTCCATTAATAAATGTGTGTGAAATCTTGTGGGACTTAACTGCTAAGGTCATCAGTCCCTAAGCTTACGCACTACTTAACCTAAATGACCCTAAGGACAAACACACACACCCATGCCCGAGAGAGGACTCGAACCTCCACGGGGTCCAGCCACACAGTCCACGACTGCAGTGCCTTAGACCGCTGCGGCAGACTCACTCTGTGCTGGAGAAGAAGGATATCGTGACACGAAATTCAAATAAAAGTCAATAATATATTGATACATATTCTTTATTTAATCACTTCGCGGGAGTCTCCCCCACTTGGACCAATATCGTGACTAGTGACTGGACAGCCCTCCCCTCCCCTTCCACACTCTTGCACAGTAGCCACCGGTTGGGCTCTCCTGAGTGTGTGTCTATCGTCAGGGTGCTGCCACGAAAGTCAAAACAGCCCAACGTCCTAATTACAGATCAGGTTACTAAATTCTACCGACCACGGATTGGGTACCGGCCTCCTGTGATCCCCTGCCCCCAAACAAAGCATCAAGTGGTAACATTCTGTTGAAGGGAAAATTCTTGACTCGCTTCCTGTGTCTGTCGCTCCCAAAAAGCCACTCCATGCTTGTTTGTGTGAACCAACATCTCCAAACACAAAGATGGAGGTTATCATATCTGCGCAAATTATTGTTTTCAATTGGCTAATGCAGGAGACAAAGGGAAAGCTAACACAATTCCGATATCAAAAATAGAGTGAAATAATTCATTTCCAACTACCTGTCAAATTAATTGTTTAAAAATTTATCAGAGTCAAATAGATCGCTTAAAACACTCACTTCCAATGATTCTTCTTCGTAATAAAACATATTTTCCACGTTTGAGTCTCACACTCTAACATTATGCAAATCAAGCAATGAAATTTCCGTCGCGCATAGGTTGTAGCACTAAATACATCCAAGGTCTTGTACGCGTCCTCCTCCACCACGACGTTTCCACTATACATATCTGATGAAAAAAATCCTGACTATCACACAAGCTAGCGATCGAGAGGCGCGCGCCATCAGCCGTCTGCAGGGTAGCCCCTTCAGCTTCGGGTGGGAGAGAGAGAGACGCACACTGCACTGGCTGTGCCTGCCCGCACCAAACGCAATGCGTGCACACAGTACAACAATAGGAAACAATAAATTAATCGATCAATAATTGTGACGTCGCGATTTAGTTTTTGAAATTATTATAGACTTCCTAAACTGATTCTCTCCGCTACATTCGGAACGAGGGGGAAGGTTCTTGCGTGATGGAGACAAGAGCAAATACCACTGCAAGACAGAGTCCACTGCGATGTTCTGAGAAGCACTAAACACGATTCGTTTAAACCACCATCCAGTCCGTTGCAATAAGCTGTCAGGGCTAGATATCGGAGACAGCTGGAAACATTCGCGCATCCCCGCGCGTTCCTGTACCGAGGCGCCCTCCGTCATCATATACACAGCCAGCGCCGACGTAAAGAGGTCAGTGAAAAGTTCCGCTGCCGCCGCAGTCGCAGTCGTGGACGCGTGTGTATGCCAGAGTGCATGGAGGGTGTGGTGTCACCGCCAGACACCACACTTGCTAGGTGGTAGCTTTAAATCGGCCGCGGTCCATTTGTACATGTCGGACCCGCGTGTCGCCACTGTCAGTGATAGCAGACCGAGCGCCACCACACGGCAGGTCTCGAGAGACTTACTAGCACTCGTCCCAGTTGTACAGCCGACTTTGCTAGGAAAGGTTCACTGAGAAATACGCTCTCATTTGCCGAGACGATAGTTAGCATAGCCTTCAGCTAAGTCAATTGCTACGGCCTAGCAAGGCGCTATTGATCCTTTGCTATGTATCTAATGAAGCATGTACAGTAACAAGACCAATGTTCACCAATTGTGGATTAAAGTTAAGTATTCCAGAAGCTACGTACTTTTCTTTATAGCATTCATTACGTATCCTGTTTCAGAGCTCACGCCATCCTGCGTGAGCTTATAGCGTGCATTTCGGCTTCCTCAAACAACACGGTGTTGGCACTTCTGCCGACACTTCATATTGGCGACCAGTAAAACAGGGTCTTGTTCTTTATACTTGCTTAGGTTCCTTGTGTCATGGCTTCGCCACAATCTCCAGATGTACTGTCCGAATTTTATCGCTTGCAGAATCAGCAGACGCAGGTGTTAGTGGATGCCCTTGGACAGCTCGTCCAGGGTGAACGTGCAATGCAAAACGATGCGGCCGTCGCCGCTCCACCGCTACCGCACCCACAACATGCAGTTGCACCACCGTTTCGACACTTCAATGAGGCGATGGAAAGCTGGACGGAGTGGTCACGCCAATTTGGATTTCATCTCGCCGCCTACATAATTCAAGGTAACGAGCGGCAGCCTCATTTATTGGCGTGTGTAGGGGTGCAAACGTACCGTGTGATAGTGAAATTATTTCCCCGACGCGACGTAGCAACTCTGTCCTACGAAGAAATTTTGTCTGCCTTGGATGCATATTTCAAGGAATCAGTCAATGTACACTCCTGGAAATTGAAATAAGAACACCGTGAATTCATTGTCCCAGGAAGGGGAAACTTTATTGACACATTCCTGGGGTCAGATACATCACATGATCACACTGACAGAACCACAGGCACATAGACACAGGCAACAGAGCATGCACAATGTCGGCACTAGTACAGTGTATATCCACCTTTCGCCGCAATGCAGGCTGCTATTCTCCCATGGAGACGATCGTAGAGATGCTGGATGTAGTCCTGTGGAACGGCTTGCCATGCCATTTCCACCTGGCGCCTCAGTTGGACCAGCGTTCGTGCTGGACGTGCAGACCGCGTGAGACGACGCTTCATCCAGTCCCAAACATGCTCAATGGGGGACAGATCCGGAGATCTTGCTGGCCAGGGTAGTTGACTTACACCTTCTAGAGCACGTTGGGTGGCGCGGGATACATGCGGACGTGCATTGTCCTGTTGGAACAGCAAGTTCCCTTGCCGGTTTAGGAATGGTAGAACGATGGGTTCGATGACGGTTTGGATGTACCGTGCACTATTCAGTGTCCCCTCGACGATCACCAGTGGTGTACAGCCAGTGTAGGAGATCGCTCCCCACACCATGATGCCGGGTGTTGGCCCTGTGTGCCTCGGTCGTATGCGGTCCTGATTGTGGCGCTCACCTGCACGGCGCCAAACACGCATACGACCATCATTGGCACGAAGGCAGAAGCGACTCTCATCGCTGAAGACGACACGTCTCCATTCGTCCCTCCATTCACGCCTGTCGCGACACCACTGGAGGCGGGCTGCACGATGTTGGGGCGTGAGCGGAAGACGGCCTAACGGTGTGCGGGACCGTAGCCCAGCTTCATGGAGACGGTTGCGAATGGTCCTCGCCGATACCCCAGGAGCAACAGTGTCCCTAATTTGCTGGGAAGTGGCGGTGCGGTCCCCTACAGCACTGCGTAGGATCCTACGGTCTTGGCGTGCATCCGTGCGTCGCTGCGGTCCGGTCCCAGGTCGACGGGCACGTGCACCTTCCGCCGACCACTGGCGACAACATCGATGTACTTGGAGACCTCACGCCCCACGTGTTGAGCAATTCGGCGGTACGTCCACCCGGCCTCCCGCATGCCCACTATACGCCCTCGCTCAAAGTCCGTCAACTGCACACACGGTTCACGTCCACGCTGTCGCGGCATGCTACCAGTGTTAAAGACTGCGATGGAGCTCCGTATGCCACGGCAAACTGGCTCACACTGACGGCGGCGGTGCACAAATGCTGCGCAGCTAGCGCCATTCGACGGCCAACACCGCGGTTCCTGGTGTGTCCGCTGTGCCGTGCGTGTGATCATTGCTTGTACAGCCCTCTCGCAGTGTCCGGAGCAAGTATGGTGGGTCTGACACACCGGTGTCAATGTGTTCTTTTTTCCATTTCCAGGAGTGTAGTTGCAAAACGGTATACGTTCTTTCGTACAAAACGTACGGCCGGTCAAACTAATCGGGAGTGGGTTGCAACTTTGCAAGGCCTTACGAGGGATTGTGCTTTTGAGTGTGAATGTGGACTCCCTTATTCAGATACTATGGTACGTGATGCAATTGCACAGAACGTTTCTGATGTTCGTATACGGGAGCAAATTTTGAAACTAGTCAATCCCTCCCTTCAACAAGTAATAGACATATTGGATAGGCAAGACACACTTGACTTTGCTCAGGAATCATTTGAAACTTCGCCAGCTGTGTGTCACATTAACCGGCCTGCCGGGCGAGCTGCACGGAACTGTAAACAGCCCTCGCGCACGTCCGCGAGCCACGTGTCCCGCGCCAGCATGCAAATGCAGTGAAGTCATGCCTGCGGTGTGCTACTAGACATTCGCGTGAGAATTGCCCGTCACGCCAAGCTATTTGCTTTTTCTGTATTAAAAAAGGACATGTTCAGAGTGTTTGCCAGAAAAAGCTCAGATCGGACACTAAAAACCATTCCAGGCCCTTTGCTTCACGTCGGAATCGAACCAAGTATACTCAGGCTCGTGAACCTTCGCCCATGGACATTCATGTAGTTCATTCCACTCTGCCCAGTGCCACTTTCTCTAACAGTGACTGTGTTCGTCCCACAAAAAGTGTGCGTCGACATCGACGGAAATCACGTCAAGTCGCAAGTGATTCTGTACCAGTGTCTGTTCACATTGCACAAAACAGTCGCTCTAGTCGTCAGCAGGACAATAAACTTTTTGTAGACTTGGACATTAATGGCAACGTGATCCCATTCCAGCTCGATACCGGAGCTGCAGTTTCACTGCTCAATAAAGACACGTACAAACAACTGGGCACACCTCCGTTGCATGCCGCAAATGTTAAGTTACATAGTTATTCCAGACAGCTTATCCCTGTGTTAGGACAGTGTAACCTTCTGGCAACATACAAGGGACAAACAAAACTTGTGTCATTTTACGTACTTCGTTCTTCTTCTGCAGTGAACTTGTTTGGTTTAGATTTATTTCAGTTGTTTAACTTGTCTATAGTCAATCAGGTCCTATCAGTGAACCAGACTGTGCCTTCAGCCAGTGTTTCTCGTCTATGTGAAGAATTTGCAGACATTTTTGCACCGGGCCTTGCTTGCGCTAAGAACTATGAAGCACATTTGGAACTGAAAGTAAACGCGCAACCGAAATTTTTCAGAGCGCGCAATGTTCCCCACGCATTGCGTGATGAGGTCGCAAAAACATTACAAGATTTAGAATCACAAGGTGTAATTGAACGTGTGCAGGCTTCTCTCTGGGCTTCACCCTTAGTAATTTTGCCTAAACCTTCCGGAAAATTGAGACTTTGTGTGGACTTCAAGGCAACAGTGAATCCACAACTAGTGATCTTATCCTTTACCCCGCCCGGAAGATCTTTTTGACAAACTGTGGCCGGGTAAATATTTTTCTAAGTTGGACCTAGCAGATGCGTACTTGCAAATACCGGTGGACGACGAATCCCATCGCGTATTGGTGGTTAACACGCATCTTGGTTTGTATCGCTTCAAAAGACTGCCATTCGGGTGTGCATCCGTCCCTGCATTGTTCCAGCAATATTTACAAACTGTTTGTGCCTCGGTCCCTACTGCAGCAAACTATCTGGACGATATTGTGATCTCCGGAAAGACAGAAGAAGAACATTTATGCAACCTCCGAACATTATGTCAGGTCTTGCGACAAAATGGTCTTCGCTTGCGGAAGGACAAATGTGTGTTTTTTGCTCGTGAGTTACCATATTTGGGACATGTAATCAATGCCCAAGGCATACATCCGAGTCCGGAGCACCTCCGTGCCATACAGGACTTGCCTTCGCCGCAGTATTTGAAGCAGCTACAGAGTGTGTTGGGAAAAATGAACTATTACAATAAATTTGTGCCGCGCGCTTCTTCCATTTCAGCTCCGCTTCATCGCTTACGCCGTAAAGGTGTTCCGTTCGTCTGGACGACGGAATGCGAACGCGCCTTTCGCCAGTTGAAATCGGCGTTGCTTTCCAATACTTGCCTTACGCCATTCGATCCCCAGAAACCCCTTTTGTTGATGGTAGATGCATCGGATTTCGGGATCGGTGCTGTGCTTGCGCACAAAGATGGTTCGCATGATCGCCCTATTGTCTTTGCGTCCAAGTTGCTCTCGTCAGCGCAAAGGAATTATTCCCAGATCGAGAAAGAAGCTTTGGCTCTAGTGTTTGGTGTTACAAAGTTTCACGATTTCTTGTATGGTCGTCACTTTACCCTCATCACAGACCACAAACCTTTGACATCGCTTTTTCATCCGAACAAGCCTGTACCTCCACGTACGGCGCAGAAATTCATTCGCTGGTCTATTTTCCTCTCGCAGTACCGCTACGATATCTTGTATCGGTCCACTGCTAAGCACGGAAACGCCGATGCGTTGTCCCGTTTGCCTGTTGCTGAGGATAGAGCATTAGATTCTTCCGAACTTGCTTGCATGTTCATTGATGCGGAGACAGATGACGTGGTCGAATCGTTTCCGATTGATTTTCGTCGTGTAGCTACAGCCACAGCTGCTGACCCTGTCCTTGCTACCGTTTTGCGTTTTGTTGCTACGCAATGGCCCTTGTCAAAGTCACCGATCGAGGATCCGTTGGTTCGCAGATTTTTTGCTCACAAGGATAGACTTTTTGTTCGACGTGGTGTTTTGTTGTTGCGTTCTGATAATGATCAGTCCAGAGTCGTGGTCCCACGTTCGTTATAGTCCTCTGTCTTACGGCTTCTTCACCAAGGAAATTGGGGTATAGTGCGAACGAAACAACTTGCTCGTCAGCACTGTACTTGGTTCGGAATCGATGCTGCGATTACGAATATGTGCTCTTCTTGCATGGCGTGTGCCGAACAACAATCCGCACCGCCGCGGAAATTCTTTGCATGGCCAAAAGCCACTTCCCCTTGGCAACGCTTACACATCGATTTTACTGGTCCATTCTGGAATGCTCGATGGTTGGTTGTGGTAGATTCATTCAGTAATTTTCCTTTTGTTGTCAGGATGTCTTCCACGACGTCTTCTGCCACAATCCAAGAGTTGTCCGCTATCTTTTGCATTGAAGGTCTTCCACAGACTATTGTTTCCGACAATGGCCCACAATTCATGTCCGCAGAATTTGTCCTTCTGCAAGGCCAATGGTATTCAACATCTGACATCCGCGCCGTTTTCGCCTCAGTCAAACGGTGCCGCTGAACGATTGGTCCGGACTTTCAAGTCACAGATGTTGAAGTTGAAAGAGTCGCATTCTCGGGAGGACGCGTTATTGCTCTTTTTGTCCTCGTATCGCTCTCAGCCCCGAGATGGTCGCTCGCCGGCTGAGTTGCTTCACGGTCGTCCTCGTCGAACCTTGATGTCTTTGTTGCATCCGCCACATCAGGTTCCTGTGCAGCGGCAGACACTTGCTTTTGCCCCTGGCGACGTTGTATACTATCGCAACTATCGCGGTTCACAGCGTTGGCTCGCAGGGCGCATTCTTCGCTGCCTCGGCCGCGCTATGTATCTGGTTTTGGGGGCCTCTGGTGAGGTGCGTCGGCATCTCAATCAGCTGCGCCTCTGTCGTCGCACGGGTTCTGCCGCTCCCCGTCTGCTTTCAGCGTCGGTGCCGTCCGGTCAGCGCCCTGGGGACCCATCTACTGGCTCGCCTCATCCCCAGGTGTTACCGACGCTGCCTTCCAATTTGCCCCATGGCGACGCGCCGCCGCCGCCGCCGCCGCCTGTTCTCCCGCTGGCGCCGCCCGCAGTGGATGCGTCGCTGCAACCGCCTGGCGCCTCCCTGGGTCACGCGCCGCCGATCGCTTCTCATGACCGGATGTCCTCCGCCATGGAACTCTTTCCCGATCCGGACCACATGACGTCTTCGCGCGTCGGGTACCCCGACGCGATGGAGGTCGACACTTCGGCCCCTCCTGTCTCTCTACGGACGCATACACCGCATGTTGGCGTGCACCCTGGACTAGGTTTTCAGGCGTTTCCTAGCTCCCCTCGGACCGAATGGCTGGGTGCGGGTGGCACAGCCTCGCCTGTTGTTAGGCTCCCCACCTCGTCGCATACGCCAACATGGGGTCCTCTCCACGGCTGGCGGAAGCCTTATACCACAACCGTCCACCGATTTGCGGGGGAGGAATGTGGTGTCACCGCCAGACACCACACTTGCTAGGTGGTAGCTTTAAATCGTCCGCGGTCCATTAGTACATGTCGGACCCGCGTGTCGCCACTGTCAGTGATAGCAGACCGAGCGCCACCACACGGCAGGTCTCGAGAGACTTACTAGCACTCGTCCCAGTTGTACAGCCGACTTTGCTAGGAAAGGTTCACTGAGAAATACGCTCTCATTTGCCGAGACGATAGTTAGCATAGCCTTCAGCTAAGTCAATTGCTACGACCTAGCAAGGCGCCATTGATCCTTTGCTATGTATCTAATGAAGCATGTACAGTAACAAGACCAATGTTCACCAATTGTGGATTAAAGTTAAGTATTCCAGAAGCTACGTACTTTTCTTTATAGCATTCATTACGTATCCTGTTTCAGAGCTCACGCCATCCTGCGTGAGCTTATAGCGTGCATTTCGGCTTCCTCAAACAACACGGTGTTGGCACTTCTGCCGACACTTCAGAGGGCATCTGGGGATAATTGGAGTGGTAGGAATTCGGTTATTATCAATACGTTAAACTTCGGTTACACGATAAATCAGCCTAATCTAAAAGCCGTAAATTCAAGTAAATACCTAGTGTGGTGTCACCGCCAGACACCACACTTGCTAGGTGGTAGGTTAAATCGGCCGCGGTCCATTTAGTACATGTCGGACCCGCGTGTCGCCACTGTGTAATCGCAGACCTAGCGCTACCACCAAGGCAGGTCTCGTGATACGAGAGAGCACTCGCCCCAGTTGTACGAGAACCTAGCTACCGACCAGATGTACGAAGCCTTTCTCTCTCATTAGCCGAGAGACAGAATAGCCATCAGCTAAGTTAATGGCTACGAACTAGCAAGGCGCCATTAGCCATACAGTGATTGTACTTAAAGTCTCCTGTGTATCGTCAAGATCGATGTACCACCATGACTGAGTAAAGTTAAGTATTAAACCTGCTCCGTACTTTTCTTCCTAACATTAATTACGTATCCTGTTCCAGTACTTCACGCCCGTCTGCGTTAGTCTAGCTTGCCTTTTCAGCCATCTCAACTTCACGGTGTCGGCCCAGATACCGACACAACACCTAGGTATTACAATTACGAACAACTTAGATTGGAAGGAACACATAGAAAATCCTTTGGGGAAGGCTAACCGAAGACTGCGTTTTGTTGGTAGGACACTTAGAAAATGTAACAGACCTACTAAGGAGACTGCCTACACTACGCTTGTCCGTCCTCTTTTAGAATACTGCTGTGAGGTGTGGGATCCTTACCAGATAGGACTGACGGAGTACACCGAAACAGTTCAAAGAAAGGCAGCATGTTTTGTATTATCACGAAATATGGGAGAGAGTGTCACAGAAATGATAGAGGATTTGGGCTGGACATCATTAAAAGAAAGGCGTTTTTCGTTGCGACGGAGTCTGCTCAAGAAATTCCAGGCACCAACTTTCTCCTCCGAATGCGAAAAAATATTTTTGACACCGACCTACATAGGGAGGAACGATCACTACTATAAAATAAGGGAAATCATAGCTCGTACGGAAAGATATAGGGGTTCATTCCTGCCGCGTGCTATACGAGATTGGAATAATAGAGAATTGTGAAGGTGGTTTGATGAACCCTTTGCCAGGCACTTAAATGTGATTTGCAGAGTATCCATGTAGCTATAGATGTAGATGTAGACATCCAGCGCAAACGTCCATGATTTTGAATCTTTTCTCACGTAACAAACACCCGTCCGCTTCTGTCGCGCTCACCCAGCACACTGGTCACTTCGCCAGTCCTCGCTGCCGCGGGCAGGATGCTGCAGCTTAGGCGCATACAGTAGTTCTAAACAATACCACCCCCACATAGACCCACCGGTGTAAAAAATCTGCTTTACCCAATCTGAGGCAGTGATGTTGTTGGCCATACACCTGCAATTTCTCACGCGAAATGTAGATTCCTCCCGTTTATACGAGTTATTTTCGAAGACAGAAGAAATCGGACAATACATGCGTTTTCACGTCGCTGAATTATCGTTACTTGTTGTGGAAATCCCTTACAGGACTACGGCATAGACTATATTCCCTTATCAAGTAGAAAAAATATCTCTCCTTACCTGTCACGTCATGCATCACAGGAGTCGAATATTTAGCTCATTTTTGGCTCATGACGGAGTGCTAAGATCTCCCACTGTCACAGAACGCCCCCTCACTTTCGAACTATCTCTCTTAAGGTAGCCAAATATCTCGCCACATACGAAGTCTCTTAAGGTAGCAACACAGACAAATTGTAAGGATAAGCTTTATACTACCATCACTTTATAAATTCGGTAACACATCTGATTTTATTACGATGGTTGTCTCTCCCTGTATAGGTGGACGGTTCAAATTTCATTAAAAGATAACACCGCAAAGGAAAAAAAGTGGACGATCGTATCTGTGATACCCTAGCCATCGCCTACACCCGCCAGGCGGCGTATCAGCATGTCACTGATATCAAACTGATAGGCTAATCAATTAAATTGATCATGAGAGTCGCTTTGCATGGCGAGTAATTTTTCTTTTCCAGTAGTCAGATTACACTCATCAGGTAGTAAAAATGGCAATCCCTGGAGAGAAGACGATGTTCTTTTCGAGGAACACCATTGAGAATCGACATTCGAAGCTGATCACAGAAGAATTCTACTGTACGCAACATACATTACACGTAAGGACCGCGCTATTAAAAACACGATCACATCAACCATGTTACTGTTACCCTGCATAAAAAGTGGTCTCGGTTATACAGGCACTCACAAAAGTCGCTGATAGTGTAACGCTTTCTGGTAGAAATGCTGTATGTGATTTCGAATCAAGTCTCTCGATTCAGCCACATACTTGCGTTGGGTCCTATGGAGACGTCTTTTAACGATTACAGTCACTAGTGAATCATATTCATGGCACTCTAATATCTCGAAACAAGTCAGCTATTTCGAACCTATCTGCTACAGCAAAACTCCAACATCGTTTTAGACAATTCCTTTGCATCTTTTAACTGTCCCTCAGACTCTGCCCCACCATCTCTGCAGCTTCGTCCATGTGATCGTCCCAATTTATGTCGGAACTGAGCAGTAGTCGGAGAGCACTACATCCACCACCTTCTGCAACCTCTGTAGAAACATGTTGAGCTGAGTTAGTGCAACAATACCGTCTCTTGGCCACCCGGTGGACATGGGAACACGTTATCGTAGCTAAGCCAACGAAGCTGGCCAAGGAAGGTTCAAATCAAATGGCTCTGAGCACTATGCGACTTAACTTCTGAGGTCATCAGTCGCCTAGAACTTAGAACTGATTAAACCTAACTAACCTAAGGACATCACACACATCCATGCCCGAGGCAGGATTCGAACCTGCGACCGTAGCGGCCGCTCGGCTCCAGACTGTAGCGCCTAGAACCGCACGGCCACTCCGGCCGGCGCCAAGGAAGGATTCTGCCGCCAGCAACATACATTACGCGTAAGGATTGCGCTGTTAAAAACACTGTCACAACGATTATGATTACCGTCACCCTGCATAAAAAGCGGCGTTGGTTCTACAGGTACACACAAGACTCGCTGATAGTGGTTCAAATGGCTCTGAGCACTATGGGACTTAACATCTGTGGTCATCAGTCCCCTAGAACTTAGAACTACTTAAACCTAACTAACGTAAGGACATCACACACATCCATGCCCGAGGCAGGATTCGGTCCTGCGACCGTAGCAGTCGCGCGGTTCCGACTGAAGCGCCTAGAACCGCTCGGCCACCGCGGCCGGCTCGCTGATAGTGTTACGCTTTCTGGTAGAAATGCTGTATGCGATTTGGAATCAAGTCTTTCCAGTCAACCACATACCTGCGTTGTATCCTATGGAGATGTCTTTTATTGATTACAGCCGCTAGTGAATCATATTCGTGGCACTCTCATAGCTCGAAACGAGTCACATTTTTCTAACCTAGCTGCAGTAAAATTCCAACGTGGTTTTAGATAGTCCCTGTGCGTCTTGTAACTGCTCCTCAGTCTCTGCCACGCCATCTCTGCAGCTTTGCGTATGTGATCGTTCCAATTTAAGTCGGAACTGAGGCCGGCCATGGTGGCCGAGCGGTTCTAGGCGCTACAGTCTGGAACCGCGCCACCGCTACGGTCGCAGGTTCGAATCCTGCCTCGGGCATGGATGTGTGTGATTGTCCTTAGGTTAGTTAGGTTTAAGTAGTTCTAAGTTCTAGGGGACTGATGACCTGAGAAGTTAAGTCCCATAGTGCTCAGAGCCATTTGAACCATTTAAGTCGGAACTGAGCAGAAGTCGGAGAACGCTATATCTACCACATTCTGCAACCCGTATAGAAACAGAATGAGCTGAGTTAATGCGACAGGACTGTGTTTTGACCACTCGATGGAAATGGGAATATGTTGTCGTAGCTCTGCACAACGGTGTACGATGCGTAAGGTCAGCGCCAAACGAAGCCTGCTCTTGCAATACGAAGTAGTATAAAAGACAGTACGAACAGTTACGGTGGTGTTTGTTATTGGGAAAATCAGTAAGACTCCACATCACACAGGTACTGCAGCCTGAAGCAGGTCTGTGTCCCTCAGGGTCCATTCACGCCTATCACCCAAACGTTCTATCATCGTTATTCTGTACCGTCCAACATAGAAAAATTGCGAACCATAAAAGCTCCGCTAACTTCATCCGACAGAGAACTCAATAAGATTTTTACCACATCTCTCTCTTCCAGTCACCTTTCATCCAGTCACCTCCAACCACATATTTTATAGTTGCAGCGCGTTTGCTCTGTTTTCTGCATGTCCGTGTTGCGGAAGGCTCCCATGACCCGGAATTGCTGCTAGTGAATCCAACTTCAAACATAGAACATATCTCCGAACGTAACGCGCGGCAGATCCACCTTCAAATCCTATCCCGGATGTGGCATGCTGTGGATCTGCATCCCAACATCGCTCCAGATATTATGCGTGGCGGATCCACCTTCAAACCCTATCCCGGACTTGGCATATTGTGAATCCACATCCCAACATCGCTCCGGATATAACGCTCGGCGGATACACACTCGAGCACTAACTCGGGTCTCTTTCGTGACACAGACATACAGAAAACAGAGCAAACGTGCTGTAACTGTAGAATATGTGGTTGGAGGTGACCGGATAATTTCGAGTACAGTGCTATACTATGTTCCCCAGTCAGTAAAATAGTGTATTTGCGCCATCTGTTGTCAACTATACTACAAGCTGTTTCAGAATACGGAATGAGAAGTGATGTCATGATCGTATGGGTAGAAGTGACATAAAATCGATAAAATTACGAAAAATGACGGAAAATACATATAAATTGAGGGAAAATAAGTCGAAATTGGGGGAGATTGAGAAAGTACTTCCATGTCTTCTGCTTGGTGCAGAACAGTTCTTGTACAAGGGAACGAGTATGCGACAGCAAGACGAATACGAGAAAACGTTGACATGGAAGCCCCCAGAACAAGATAAACAGTAATTTTTTTCGTCGAGGCAACGTTCTACTACATGTCTATTGAGGTAATAGTGATACACGCGAGTTGACTGCTGTCTTTGATGCTGTCCTGGAAAAAAGAGATCCATCTGTCTCTAAACTTACTTGCATCTGCGTTAAAAGATGACCGAGAGTGCTATGATCTTGTCACGGAAATTCAATTACTTGATTTGCTAAATGTTTGCATGTGATACTCAAACGCTGAAAATATGTTTTATTACGACGAAGGGTCATTGTACGGTTTAAGTGAGTGTTTTAAGAGATCTATTTGACTCCTGTAGATTGTTAAAAAATTAATTTGACAAGGCAGTGTAAATGGATTATTTTACTCTGTTTTTGATATCGAAATTGCGTTAGCTTTCCCTTTGTCTCCGGCGGTAGCTAATAGGTATACAGTATTCAGAGGAGATATGAAAATCTCCATCTTCGTGTTTGGAGACGTTGATTCACATAAACAAGTATCGAGTGGCTTCTTGGGTGCAGAAGACACAGGAAGCGAGTCAGGAATTTGCCGATCAACAGAATACTGCCCACTTGATGCTTTGTTTGGGGCCCACGAGATCACAGGAGGTCTGTATCCAGTCCGTGGTCAGTAGTATTTAGTAACATGATCTGTAGTTAGGACATTGGGCTATTTTGACTTTCGTGGCAGTACGCCGACGATAGACACACACACACTTCTCGTAGGTCTCCTGTGACGCTGTTTGGCACTGATCAAAGCAATCAGTCTGTCATCACTGGGAGTTTGTATTTCTCTATATGCTCATCAGTGCTCGGGAATTGCAGACTGGCATGTGACCGTGAAATGTGGCAAGTGCTTCGGCGAGCTCCTTTTCATTCTTTGAGAATCTTTAATTGCACAAAGGGGAGGGAGTAGAATTAGCTTATTGCAATGACGGGATGTGATGAGTTCACTTACTCTTCTTAATTTTCTTATAATCTAACTCGATGCTGGGTATTTTAAGTTGCTTTCTGTGCTTCTTTGGAAGCGAGCAGCGCTGTGAAGATGAGACTAGCATCACGTAGTGAGGCCCAGAGAAACCAGCCATGGGAGGGAGGGAAGCTAGGGGTAGAGG